>NC_089857.1:12226783-12304283 GCF_036373705.1 Amia ocellicauda | reverse complement strand
GGTCATGAAATTCAATGGTATGAATTGAGAGATGCAGTTTACAAGCACAATCGGCACAATTCAGATTAAAGGGGCAGGTATATGTCTCTACCATGATAGGCTGGAATGGGCTGCAAATGGCACACTGTTTGTGTAATATAGTGTAATTTTAATGATAGGATTATGTTTTGTTTAGTGCACTCTCGTTGTATGTTGCCTCAGATAAAGGTGTCTCCCAAAGATCGATAAAAAATGATCATAATAATAATAATAATAATAATAATAATAATAATAATAATAATAATAATAATAATAATAATAATTGAACCCCAAATATGTACTTAGTGAAAACAGATGTTGATATCTTGGCATTTAGCTGCAATTAATCACATTCTATTGGTAGTCCATAGAAAGCTAACACTGAACTCAAACAATGGGATGTTGTATTAAACACTCACTTATTCCTATAGGACTCAAATGATGAATAATATGCCCTGCAGAGCAGAACAACAAGAGACCTGCAAAGGGATGTTGTGTGGAAAAGAAAAGTCTCTTATGACCTCATTCTTGTTCTTGCCAAATAATACATGTACCAGCATGTTTAATTGATCAGGTTATGTTTGTACTGAGTTTTAAAGTAAGGAATGAGGAGTCTTGCACTGAAAACTGGCACTTTAAAAAAAATGATGCACAGGATGTGACTTCTATATTTTGTCACAAAAAATAAAACTTGATTGCAAGTCCACTGTACACTGACTCGTATGTGATGGAATATATTGTATTTAGAGATTGCTGTATTTACATAATCTGCATGCTCTATGGAGTAATTAAACAGATTTTGGCACCACAACTAGTGAAAATGATCCAGAAACTGCATTATGTAAGTATTTTCTGTTCATTCATTTATTTGCACATTATTGCTTATTATGCTTTTCTTTAATCACTGGATTGCTAATATATTTTTGTTCCCAAATAGATTACTGACTCTGCTTTAATATTAATCTTTTTAAGTGCTAACTTTAGCAAAACTGAAGGAGTGTCTTTTCCCATCAGTGCTGTGTTCTGTTTCATTACTTCATATACATTTTCATTTAAATACTAAAGAGCTTCCATTGGTATTTGGGAACTGTTGACATGGAATGTTTAAAGGAAACCGTAAAGGCTGGTAAAGACACAAACAACTGTTAAGTCATGACACAGTTTAATACAGAACCTTTTCCAAACCTTCAATCTGGGTTTCCCAAGCCTGGTCCTGAGGGACCCCTGTGTCTTTTGGTTATTGTTCCATCTCAGCTCCAGCCTTATTTAACCTGATAAGACCTTTATTATTCAGTTTTCAATAAAATAACTTGGCTTTATGAAATAGCATTAACCCTATACCCTGGTGTTGGCTTTCAGATCTTTAATTTAGGTGCAACTGCTTCAGTGAAAGGATGTATAGAATGTAACTATTTGAGCCCATTAACTAATTAACAATGCTTGTTATGGTTGTGTCAAAAACAATATAATTACCACCTGTGCCCATGCAATGTTATTTGTTCAACTCTTAAGAGTTGTTTAGACAGGTTTCCGAGAGAAACAGTTGAGGACAGACTGAATAGAATTCTGTTTCTGCTAAATGACTGACATATTTTAATTAAGGACTCAATAATTCTCAATAATTTAAGAGTTTGGTTAGAATGAAAATCAGAAGGGACAGAGGTGTCCAGGGACTAGGAGAGGACAATCCTGTCTTGAATTATGACATATAGATTCCATTATGAAATGTTTCAGGAGTATAGCCAAGATTCCTGTTTAGTAATAAGGAATTCTCTGTAGTTACTGCAACTTTAAGATGCTGCTCTAAAGATGCATATGGTGCCTCTACCCCAGGTGAAGAGAAACTACTGAGTCTCTGTTCAGTGAGACACTGAATACCAGGAACGTTATAGGAGAACATGTTTTCTCCAACACTTAAAACAAGTATAACATGATTCTATACATTTTAACGTCATTATTTCATGAAAATATACAGCAAGATTTTTCTTTCTTATATGTTAGGAATATTTAATCGCTTACATTGTGAATGTTTTTTTTGTGTGTTTGTTTGCAGGACCAAGTTTGCTGTAAGCTCCAAGGTGCAAATGTATGTTGATTAATTTTTTAAAACATGATTAATAACTTTATAGACAATGGTGTAGGTTGGTTCTTACTTAAGTACTTAAAGCACACCTGCAATCTTTAACTGTTTTCTCAGACTTTCAGCCTATATTATCTTCATTGTTGCCAGGGAAAGGCCGCCATAGATCCGGCTGCAATCAAAAATCATTACAATAGTCATCCCGGGCAAGGACACACATAATGCAGCAAATTATAGACCCATATTATTCCTCAGTGTGTTTTTTTTTTTTTTTTTTGCCCTGAAACATGGGTGTCCGGGACAAGAAACGGCGGACGTGCGGATAAGAAGCAGCGGACATGCGGACGTGCAGATTTCCAGCTGTGGCCGGCTCCTCCACAGCCCCTGCTGGGAGGTGCTCAAGCTCCTGGTCCTCTGGTGCAGTGGGGCGGGCGGGGGGTCCGGCGCTGGACAGCAGGTTTCTGACCACTGCTCTGGTCACTGTCCACTGCAGGGCCGGGCTCTGCTCCAGGTCACTCACAGGCAGGGGGCTGTCCATGGGCAGGGCCTGCTGCACCTCCAGGAGCACAGGGTGCACTATGTTGTACACAGCATCGGGGGGATGAGGATGATATTTTCCTCAGCCGGCGATCCCTTGAGCAGCCTGATCACCTCCTGCAACAGCCTGCCCTCCAGCTCCTCCAGTCTGAGGAGCAGATCTTCCACAGATGGGATGGGGCACAGCTACCACAGCAGGCTGCTCAGCGCGTCCAGGAGGACCTCATGAGGCGCACCGCTGCGCCTGGGCATGTCACCCCCGAGCACGGCCAGCTGCGCCCTCAGGTACCCGACATACCTGGACTCCTGCGCTACCTCCTTGTCCTCTGTAGAGATGTAGCTGGTACTTACCTGCCCCTGCAGGGTGGAGTTCTGCCCCTCTGCAGTGCTGGAGAGTGGCGCGTTGGTCCCTTCAGCCTGGAGGTCCGCAGTGTCCTCCTGCCCCAGACTGGCCCCTCTGCCAGCTGCACTGTCCTGCGCTGCCAGGGCTTCAGGCAGTGGGGTGGCCCAATACTCCAGCAGCTTGCTTATCATGCTGGGGTTCCTCAGTTTCACAGCCACGGACATGGCAGTGCGGTTGTCATAGTCGCACTGGTCAATGTTGACCCCAGACAGGAACTAGGTCTGCAGCAGCTCATAGTCTCTCCTGAAGATGGCCTGGATCAGCTCCATGCCCACTGTCACAGGAGGGATACGCAGGGAGGCTCCCTTCATCTTCAGCATCCTGATCACATCGTTGCGGCTGTGCTTGATCGCCACGTGCAGAGGTGTCTCCCCGGAGCCGTCAGCGATGTCTGTGTCGGCCCCAATGCTGAGCAGGTAGTTGATGGTGTCCAGCTGGCCCAGCTCACAGGTCATGTGCAGGGCTGTGGTCCTGTCATTATTACCCCTATTGACATACATCCATTTCAGGATCTCCTGCTGTGATGCCAGCTCATTGTTCTGCACTGCTCCCAGCGCGAACAATGGCATCAGGACATGCATGATCTTCTGAAAGGCCTGGTTGTCCATGTTCCTCAGCCAGGGCAGCTGCAGCGTCTCTCTGACACAGTGCACGAACATCTTGCTGTTGATGACACTGTCAAATGTATGGAATTTCCTTTCCAGAGCCACCTCGGCGGGAAAGGGAACAATCGACAATACCTTATTTTTGGCGGTGTTCCTAATTTGGGGCTTCAGCGGCCCACGACAGCTCGGACAGGTCAGATGCCTTGGACCATGGCCCAGCTTCGCCCGGCAGGAGTTGCAGACCACGTGTCCGGCCTGGCACTGCAGGACGGGCGGTCGCACGTACTCATAGCACACTGGGCACAGCAACATGGTGGCCCCATCTTCCGCTTGGACAGACAGGGCATCGGCGGCGGTCATGATGTTACAGAACTGGGAGGGAAAGCCAAGAATGGAAGCCACCTCCTCCAGGGCAATGTTGCAGATGCTGGGCTTCAGGGACCCATGACAGGTCAGGCAGGAGTCACAGCAGCTCTGCTTCTTCTGGCATGGCTTACAGACCAGATGCCCATTAGGACACTGCAGCATCGGGGGCAGCACGAAGCCCAGACACTGGGTGTAGGCAAACAAGCCTGGCAGGATGGCTGAGACGCTACCGTAGTTTTTCTTTGTGCTCTTGTTCTCCATTGCTTCACTGGTATTTCTTGCACAAATTCAAATTGTTAAACAGAGGATGGAAATGTATACCTTTCTCTTTAACGTGTAACAGCAGAATGAGGTCAGGTTCACAGGGCTCATAAACTAGGATGTTTCCTAGAGAATATTGTGATGTAACATTGATATCATGGCAACATACTAGAGAGATGTTTAATGACAAACGTCATCTACCTGCACACAATCCCAACACCCCTTGCGCCAGATACTCACTGGGCACAATACCTTACTACAGTATGTGTCAATTGTACAAATGCAGGCTTTCCCTTTGTGTGATATATAATTAAATCTATTATTATCGCTGGTCTGGATGAGCTATTTCCCTGGAGGTTACCCAGTTCCGATGTGAGCAGCGCTGTGCACAGAGCAGCCACACAGTTTACATGTTTGTGTTTTATTTTCGTACTTTAAATTCAATTAAAATACAAATAGTTAAAAAAAGGTAAAAAAAATCGAATGCACACAAACACAGACAAACAATCAGTGAGCAGTGCAGGCGAGCAGACACAGCGAGGATTTCAAACCAAGTCCTTCCACTGCACTGCATCTGCTCTGTCCCGCTCAGTCCAATTAAACATTGCACTGCACGGGGACTGGAGGGGGAGAACAAATTAAAACATGCAAATGTGCAATACGTGATTATAATTTAAGAAAGTGCAGTGGGCTATTCACCACTGGCACTATTTGATATTGCCAGTGGTGAATGGCAGAGCAGGCATTTGGGCTGCAGCATTGCAGAAGTCTCCACATAAAGGAAGGATTGTAGATTTTGTCCAGTTTATAGAGTAGTCAGACATGTCAGAGAATGTGTTTATGACTTTAATAACTTCTTGTATTGACTCTATAGGATTTTGAAGGTACAATAATATATCATCCGCATATAGGCTGATCTTGTGATTTGTACTGAGAGTTTGAATTCCAGAAATGTTGTAATTTTGTCTTATTGCAGTAGCTAGTGGTTCAAGAAATATAGCGAAGAGGGATGGAGAGAGTGGACATCCTTGTCTGGTTCCCCATGCAATGTGAAGCTTTGTGATGTTATTCCATTCGTAATGACCGACGCCATTGGTGAGGTGTAAAGTGTCTTTATCCAGTGAATGAAGGATTCTCCAAACCCAATTTTTTTCAGTGTTGCCAATAGAAATGTCCAGTTCACTCTGTCAAAAGCTGTTTCTGCATGTAATGATACAATTATTGTTTATAATTCATTTTGTTTTGTTATATTCATTAAATTGAATAAGCGATGCATGTTGTTTGAGGAATGTCTACCTGTGATGAAGCCGGTTTGGTCGGGGTGGATAAGCAGTGGAGTTACAGATTCTAATCGGGTGGCTAGAGCTTTACTAATAATCTTAAAATCTGTATTTATTAAGGACAGGGGGCGATAGCTAGAGCACAGTGTTGAGTCTTTGTCCAGTTTAAGTAGTACTAAGATAAGGGCTGTGTTCATGTGTGACGGAATCGTTGAGGATTGTTTAATTTCGGATGCCATTTTGGTCAATAATGGTGAGATTGTTTGCCAGAAATGTTTATAGAATTCTATAGGGTAGCTGTCGCCTCCTGCAGCCTTATTGTTTGACATAGAGTTGATTGCTTTTTCAAAATCGTTTGCTACGAGAGGTGTATCCAACTTATCTGCTTGTTCTTTATTGAGCTCTGGGAGTGTTATGTTGTTTAAAAAGGAGTCAATAGCTGGTATACTTGGTATTCTTAGGGATTGATATAAATTACTGTAGAATGTGCTGAATGTGTTATTGATGTCCTGTGGAGTTTGTATGATAATTTCCCTCTGAGTCCTTGATAACTGGAATGGTTGATTTTCTTGATTTTGCTTGAGTTGGTTTGCCAAATATTTTCCAGATTTATCATTAAATTCAACGTTGTTATATCTGTCCTCAGTGTCTGTTACAAGCTCTTGAATGATTGATCACTCAATTCACATTGCCAGCAGTTGATAACCTCCTGAACATTGACCAAGCCAGATTTCCACATTGTTATCAGACATTGACATTGGCAACATATTCTTAGTGTGTATTCCAGAAGAATCTAAAACCTGTGTTATTTGACCTGACAGGCACCTATGACATGGCTTGAAGTAGTGGCCTGCTGGCAAAGCTAGTAGTTGTTCTCTCCTGCTGAGTTGATGACCTTTCTGAGTTGTTGGTTCAGGATACACATGGGTGGCTGCTAATGTGCGTGGAGAGGACAGAGTGGTTGATCTTCCAGAGGGATATGTGTTCATTCCTACTCTCTGCAACCTGTACATTCAACTGCCAGAGTCGTGATCCCCCAAGTGCTTCCATGTGTAGTGTATGTGGTCACACCTAAGACACAAACTGATATCTCAGGCATACCTTGGAGATCATGAGCTGCACAGTCTAAGCAAGTGTTAAACCGGCCAAGAAAAGCCAACTCCTTGGCTCATGAAATTTTTACACCTTTGAGGCCAGGAGAGTAAGATCACCAAACTAGCTCATATACACGATGATGCCTGTTACATTTGGTGCACTCAGTTAGGGGCCCAGAAACGACATGGCTGCCATGACCTTGTACCGTATTGCCAAAAAAAAAAGAAAAACAGCACCCAGTCGTGTCTGCCATACTACAGCCTGAGACATAAATGTCACCATCAACCTTCAGTGAATAAATCTCAAGCTGCACCTGTCTTACTGCCCCTGACTGAACCCTGACCTTTCATGAACATCTAACAAAGTCAGAACATATCAACACACTCGCTCGCACAGGGGAGAAATGGTATTACACATCTCAATGTCTACCTTTTCTCTGCCACTTGGAGGTGGTGGGAGGGGTCTACTGTTCACCAGTAGTGCCCGTCTGTTCACAACACACCTAATAAACATCTGGATTAAACATGTGCACCAGGAACCATATACAGCTCTGGAACAAATAAAGAGACCACTGCAATTTTTTCTTAAATCAGCATGGCAGCCATTCCATTCCATTCCATTCATATTTTTATTTGGAATTTGGGAGAAATGTTGTCAGTAGTTTATAGAATAAAACAAAAATGTTAATTTTACCCAAACACATACGTATAAATAGTAAAACCAGAGAAACTGATAATTTTGCGGTGGTCTAAATTTTTTCCAGAGCTGTATATCCTGCCTATCTCCTGAGATTTCAACCAGTGGTTTAGTTGTCAGTGTTAAGTAACTTACTTATTGTGGGTTGGTGGGTAGTATCGCTACACGGCCAGAATACAGGTCTGATTAAATCAAAACCTTGTCCCAACTGCTAATCGCAAAACACCAACTTGTACCTGATAGCGGAGAAGTTGGAGATAGAAGCATCTGACAGAAAATAGAACCACCACTGAGTACAGGTTTGTAGTTTTCAACTAGCAGGCCAGAGGATGTCTTGTTCTAATCTGGCAATTGGTTTGAGATATGCTGTACCTATTACTCTACTAAGACTTTCTCAACCTTCTCACACCTCCTAACACTTCACTTGCCTTTCACATCTATGCACGTGGTGAAACTGTCAGGACTTCAATATGGATTCTGCCTGGTGGAAGGAAATGTCAACGGCTGCTGCAGCAAACCACTTCCACATAGATGACCCCACCAATTGTAAAGACAAGCCATATCTTCAGATGATGGTTACCACAGTCCCAATACCTTGACAAGATTTGTGATTTTCTTTTATTTTTTCTAGTGATGTTTCTTGCAAGACCAGAAAAGCATGGCTAGAGAAAAAAGTGACAAAGAACTAGGAAACAAATGGACTGCTAATTACCACAGTTTTGGACTGTCAACGGCAGGAGAACACCATGGCAAGCTTTGTAGATACCTGTTTTCCCCCTCATGAACTGGAGGGACTCTTGAGAGACCCGAAGATTGTAAATAATGCCACACATGTCGCACATTTGCTAAATCATAAATTCAGACCAAATTAGTTGAAAATGCGTTTCAATCCAGGAGCCAACACAGATGTCACTTGGTAATTCTTGGCCTTTTACCAGGCCATCATAATTAGATGTTGTTCTTTCTTCAGCATGATTTAGGTTCAGGTTCTTTTTCTGAGTCAGAGAGACAACTGAGTAAATGGCCAATAAGATGCCTTGGCTTAAATATTCATGTTTGATATTCAGTTAAATGTCATTATATTTGTGGATGGCTGCTTTCTAAACTAAACTAAATCAGAAAGGTACAAACATCTGGTGACTACACCAGGGACCATGTGGCCAATTTACCTGCCACTGGTAAAAACAGAAGCATTTGCTGTAGGTGTGTAAGCAGCATGACAGCACATCTGATTAAGTATTGTTCTCTTATCAATAACATTGTTGGAGCTCAGAAATGAAAAAGAAATAGACCCACAGAGCTGTATTTCCTTTTTGTAGTTTCTTAATTGTCAAAATCACTTCACTGCCTTGATCCTAATGAGCTGTATATGCTTATTTGATTCATAAAGATACCCATTTTCTCGTGTACTAATTAATGCCTGACTAAGTAGAGTCATTTTCAAATTAAAATGATAAACCGAAGCATGTCTCATCAATATGTTCTCATTGTTTGCAACCTAGATTAGCATAATTATGTATTATTGAATTTATCTATGATGGCTTTTTGAAATTGACAAAATGAGTGCTATAGACTGCTTACCACAGACATTACCTTTACAAAGCTTTTGGTTTCCTTAGTGGTAATCTTGTTAGATATGCTAGTTCTGTTTGATGTTTTTGGAGATTTGGAGGAGTATTAAAATCATAAACAGACTGATAAGCAAACTAAAATACTTTTTTATCCTTTACTTGGTATATCACAGAGAGATTCGTGAAATGGTGGTGTGTATTGAATAGTTATTGACAATCTCAATTTAAGCATCAGTGGCTTGTTTCACACATTGTGCTTGACTGATTCTAGAAATGCCACCAAAGGTCAATTGGAGAGTAAAGAAAAATCTGCTATATTTACTCATAAAGTGCCACAGTTTTTGTAGTTCAGCACTGCACAAAATGGTAATAACTAGATTATCTGAAAATTGGTATATTGAGGATATTTTGCATAACCCTATCTAATATAATTGTCTTGCAAGACTTATGTAAACAACAGTTTGTGGTCGCCATAAAGCCCTTTAGAATTCAGTTAAATATGGAGGACTTGTTTTTATTTCTCCTTTTTATTCTGAGGCCTCACATTAACCTAACCCTGTTATACATGTGATTAACATAAGAACTCAAATGAAGTGCATGACATATTCATGTGTTTATCCTATGGTATTCATATATTAATTCATGAGGAATCATGGTACCTTATTGTAAAGTGTAACCATGATCTTCATCAGGATAAAGGTCATGTTATGTTCTTTCTACTGACAAAGATCTCTTGATCTTGGGTATAAGAAAATACAGGCACTCCCCAGGTTATGGCTAACTTGACTTAAGGAAATCCAACCTTATGTAAAATAACTAATACATTATTTGTTATGTTTCATTACAAAAAGGTTTTACTGTAAAATGTACCGTGGCATAGAAAAGGGTAGGATATGATTGGACATTTTGTGTACCTGTATGCTAGCCAGACTTTACATATGAACACTCAACTTAGTTTTTTTGGAAGATATATTTTGTATGTGTTGACAAAAAGAGGTTTTGTAAAGTAAAAATACATAAATACATAAACATTGGCTTTGGAGTACAGTCCTGGCTTGCAAATCATTTCTGATTCATGTTCTAATTTATTTTCCTAGAACCTACTGCAGGTTCAGCTAGGACAAATAAAAGGGATTTGATGATCTGTTGCACAGAACCAGTGCTAATGAGAAATAATTATTATACTAATTTCCTTATCACTGTTTCCTTAGCTTATCTCAATGGCTTGCATTATATACACACATGCACGTGTTAATCCCCTGCATGATTTGCATTCACAGTCTTGTCATTGGATGTTTGCTGTTGTCTTTACCAGCCCCAAAGCATGTCAACATTAACAAACAAAAAACTTTGTTCTTTACTTTTTTATCCACCATGAAAGACAGTAAATGACATTGTCCAAAACCATTATCCAGTCACAATGGGTTGCTTTAATTAGCACCAGGTTTAGACACCAGGGAAAAGGAGCTCTTCTTTTTCAGTCACATTCAATTATTCAGATGAAGGCCTGTCTGCTAAAGGGGGGTGCGTGAATCTGCAGGTTATTTATTTCCATTAATGCTTTGAAAGAATCGCATTATCTGTAATGCAATGAATTATTGTTATTTTGTTTAATGCCAAGGAGGCCGGTTTATGCACTGATTTAAGTTTGCCAAATTCTGCTTAGTCCTGTTGTTTATTGCTTGTTTGCTTGTTTGTTTTGGGTTTTGTTAAATAATAATCCTTCACTTTTTATGAGCTTTGATATATAGTGGCTTTTGTGATCTTAAAATATCACTGATTTTAAGTGATATTGTTGGAGACTAAAAGAACATTATGAAGCATGCAGATGTGTTTTGATAATGTGTTTGTTTTGTCCTGGAGGTTGCAGAAAAATGTTATAAGTTATAATTTAATATGTAGATACACACACACACACACACACAAACAGGCACACACACACACACACATATATATATATATATATATATATATATATATATATATATATATATATATATATGTTATATTATATATTTTTTTTAATCTGAACTTGGACAGAATATTACATTTGATCAAATCAGGTTTTTTATTCTTGCCAGGACATATGTTATGTCAGTTATGAGAGATAATATTTATGAATGAAATATCCCTGTAATACAGCATTGTTGTATACAGAATCTGAAATCTGCTAGCAAACTGTTGTATTTCAGTGGTTCTGTTTGCACTATGATTATGCATACAGTATGTGCTCACAGTATATACATGCCAAATATAGATGCTTTAATATAGATTTCTGTTTACATTACCAAATGATTATTCTGCATACTGTGCAGGCTGACTAGTAACGTCTTAGTATGCAGTTCTCTTCGCCCCAGATCAACACCTGACTTTGTGAAAAAGTAAGTCCTCATTTAAGCCAGTTTGTTTAGTGAGAGGCCTCTGCGGTCTCAAGTGCTTGCGTGATAAGTTGTTTTTTCTTTTCGGTAACAGTCAACATTTTCCTCCACGCAATTTGACTGTAAAAAATGTAATTTACATGTGGATTTCCAATAGGCTACATAGTATTTTTTGAGAATCTACATAACTGCATTGAAAAAAGGAGCCCTAATTTTAGTGTTTGTCATCAGAATTCCTTCATGTGCTGAAAAGCCTGTTCTGTCAGCATGACTGCAGAACCTTGAAAAGCACTTGACCTTATGAAGCCTGTGTGTTCTATGAGTCACAAGAACTAGAAGGTTCTAAATGTACTTTCTCTTTTTATTTTAATCTTTTCATAAGGGAAGCAAATGCATTGTGACTGCCACACAGTGCTTTGTTTTCTTTAATTAGTTTTAATATGTCAGATAAATCAACCTGAGAAATACAAGGTTTAATCTCATGCACTCACAAATCTTAAAATACATTCTAACATACTTAATTCATCGTAAGCCAGTGTCTCTCTTTCTATCCATACAAATGCACTGATGTGATTAATATTGTGTTACAAATGGATTATGTTGTATTCTTGTGTAAATCTTGTGAATCTCCTTGGGAATAGGCATCATGCCAAATTAATAAGTAATAATAAACATGCATTAACACCATTACCTATAGGTGTGTGTGTTGAAGTTTCATGCATAATGATGAAAAGGAAAAATACATTTTCAAAATGTAACCTGCACTAATTTAAAGATGTAGTGAAATCCCTAAAAATAATGTAGAAAAACAAATATTAGACTATGCAAATTCAAGTTCACATGTAGACTTCATGATGTAGACTTTCATATATTCTGTAGTTTTTCGGACAAGGCAATTTTCACCAGATTGTTCATTTCAGTTTTTGTGGGAGCATTTCAGATTCTTGTCGCAAAGGGCCGAGCTCAAATCAGTTGGAGTATTTCATGGGATTAGGAGGGTTAGTAATGTTTGAATACAGTTGTCAATGTCAGGCAAAACACCTGGTATTGTTTCTCTTATTTGCAACACAACTATGATAGTCATAGCATCGGAACTATTTCCTGTTTCATGTTTAGACTCAGGGGCAGTACTCACATTTATTTGGGGAGGGAGATAAAATTTGTTCTCGAACTGCATTTTCGATGTCTCATTCAAACATTAACCCTCTATTCACTATCCAAACTGTAACTTGTGAATTTGAATGTATTATTTCAATATGCATTTTAAAAATAATTTTGCAAGTAATTGTTGATGATGTTTCGACAGCTTGCATCTGATGCTTTAATTAAACATGACAAAACTTTATATATTTCTTTACCTATCCCTTGTGGCCTGAACAACCTTTGTAATGTCCCAAAGCTGATTTTTCAATTATTTATAAAAAATCCCAAAGGTTCATTCTCCAGAAATGGACTTGGTACAAGCCCAGCTGTGGACAGACCTCGAAGGCTCCTGTGTGCCATTGTCTCCTGCATGTTCAGTCTCTGTACAAAGGAGTGCACATTGAGGGTAGAAGGGACATGCACAAGGCCTACATTGGTTGGGTATGTGATAAGGGAAAATATTCAGGGAGACTGATTTAACGATTGACTAAATCTGTCAGGTATACTTTTGACCTTCTCTCTGTTCTTCCAAAAACATACTTTCTCAATGTTTTAACTGGCAATCTGTGTTTGGAAATGTCACCCTGCTGTTCAGGTTACAGTGACCTTCGTTGACATGTTCACCTACACCAGCATGCATTATAAATCTCAATGAAAATCTTAAATACATCACACTGCCCACTCTGTAATTGAGAGCAGCCTCCCAGCCAGCACCGGGGCAATGAGATGGTGTGTGCATTATGGCTGAAAATTAGGAGTTATTTTTATATTTGTATAAATAGATATTTCTGAAGATATAATTCAAAACAAAAGTTGGGATAATCGTTATGAGCTTTCTGTTCCCCTCTACCTGTCTTCAGAGCTGAAATTAAAATGGTTAAACCCCACCGGTCTCTTAATTAAATCACAGTTATTTGATGATTAGCCAAATTTGCTAATTAGATTTACACTGATTTAAGAAAATGAATGTCATAATATTTTCTGGTTTCAGTGACTCCATAAATTATTTTCCCATTCTGTTTGTGTATTTGTTTGTTGGTTGGTTGGTTTTTGTTCATCCATCAATAAACATCTTGTCATTTTTGCCTTGTCTTGTCATATGTGTCTTTCTCCATTTCTGTGTAAATTTTCAAACAGCTTTATTTTGAATGTGCGTCACATTAGGTAAAGGAGACACGCAAATAAATGGAAATTAAAACATCATTCTGCAATGAAGGTGTCTTCTTAGTCGGTATCATTTTAGTGGGGTTTAATGGGTATTTTGCGAGGAGCTTGAAACCCTTAATCCCACTGCAATTTGTTCTGTAATGTAAACCTGTGTTAGACAGTTTCTGATTATAACGTGTAGTTAAAAAGCAGCACTGATTCACTGGAATGTTTAGAGAGATGGGTATCAAAAGCCTCAGCTGATGACTAACTAATGAAAACAACCCCAAGTTTTGGAGCTGGGTAAAACCATACTGAGGTCACTGCTGGAGAGAAAATATATTATCGTTGATGTCTTTACTTAAAAAATATATATATACTTTTATTTTCCATTTAAACATAATATTTAACATTCACATCCAGAAAGATATCCTCCTGTGTGTCCACAGGGCCAATGAATCATCAACAATACTGCTAGTCTGGACTTGCCACAACACAAAACACAGTCATGCAGCACTGTGCAGTAGTGGTTAGGGTACCAGACTTGGAAAAATGGGTTGTGGGTTCAATTCCCATCTGAGAATCTGCAAAATATTTCCCCCAGTGCTGGTGTTTCAGAACACAATGACCACAGGCTTTACTTTCCTTGATTTTAAGCAACACTCAGGACCAACCAAAAAAATATATATAATAAAATCACAATTCATTAATCTGAGGGTGTGGCTGGGAACATAAGGAGTCATTCATCACTGGAAGAAAGGAGGCCTGTGACTGTGAATCGCCTAATAAGCAGATTGTTAAAGTCATTCCCACATTTTACAGGAACCCTGTGGCAATTTTTACAATTGTAATGTGTTTGTAAACTGGCTGAACCATTTTAAATAGCAGGGTCTGATGTATTTTAAAATTATTAACAGCCAGCTAACAAAGCACTGCAGCAGCCAAACCACCGTCAGTTTACTGCAAGAGGAGACTAATGTTATATTTTCTGACCATGGATTGGGAGGAAAATGACAATGGGAGAGTAAGTGTTCCTTAAAGGCTCAGCCACTGGGGTTATTTTGTATGCAATCGGTTTAGGCTACTAATTGGAAACCAGAATCAACTAGGATGTGTATTAATGTGAGAACCTAATGAATTGTCTTTGAAACAATGAATGGAATATAAACGAAAAATAGGCAAGGCACTTAATCCTACTGGTATACAGACACACCTTATTGTTAAAGCAGAGGTCTTAGGTCTGAAGTTAATGTTTACTTAGCTAGAGGCTTCAGGTATTGTTGGTCTCACACATGTTTTCCGAAATAAACATAATAAAAAACAATGTTAACCTATGTTATTGTTGGTATGATTAACTATGACTATATACCAACATTATTATGGAAATAATGGAAAATTAAATTATGAATGTATATTTTTTCACCTGCATTGATATATATATTCATTGTCTTCCATGCATACATATTTGATGTGACAGGCAGTTGTAGGTCTGCCACTCCCTCCAAAAATCAATGGAGTTCCAGACATAAGTATTGGTACACCCTGTCTTAACTCTCACTCTTCATGAGAACTTGAACAAGATGAATGAGTGATAAAGTAACTTTGTAACAAAAAACATTGGTTCAAATGAATGGTGAAAATATTTTAGCTGGTTTTGATGTTTAGCTACATATAGTTTTGGACAATTTATGAACATTGATCTGTACTTATATATATATATATATATATATATATATATATATATATATATATATATATATATATATATATATTTTTTTTTTTTTTTTTAAGCACAGATCAATTTTAAGTACAGATCAATTTTCAAAACTAGAGTGCATTCCATAAATATCTCTGTGCATCTTATCAATAAAATTTGATTGGACACTTTCATCCTTGCCAGTATGAGGGGTCTTTATTTTCTTCCTAAAAATTGACCCCGGGAACAATGTCCAATCAAAGAGCCTTGATTCGTTCTGGAAGATCCCATATCCCACTGACGTGAGTTAGTTTATAAATAGAAAAGATGGTCTCTGCATTTGTCAGTACGAGCAAATAGCAGAGAATTGGAGGTCATTGTTCTCAGTACAATAAATGCCAGGCAATATCGCTTGTTTAGGAGATTGGGATAAGAGCTGGGTTTACTGCTGATTGAGGAAATGAAGCAGGAACACTGGTTGCCAATAATAGAATTGTTTTCCAAGCAGTTGAGCAAGGGCAGTTTATTGCAGGATTTTATTCAGCAGGGATGAAGGCACAGACTAAGAAACTTAAAAGGAAAGCAAAGGCTGTGGAGGAAAAGATGCAAGAAAATCTGAAGAAAGCTGAGTTGGGTAGAGATGCATCAGTAAGCAAGAACCAAGGTACACATTTTCTCTGACCCCTATTGCTACATCCCATCTCATTCATTCATCACAACTCCCTCAAGTCACGGCAGTGAAGGATGTCACGGCACCCTGACAAATTCTTCTTTCACTTTTTATAAAGAGATTGATTATGAATTGCCTTTAGTTACAACGATTGCTCTGCATTGTTTGAAGTGTGAGAGAGAAAGTGAAAAATGTAGAATCACTTGTCAGACTGAACTTGTCGTAATTTACTTAGATGGTGGTTCCAGTGATTTGTGACAGTCAACACGTGGGAGGTTATCTGTATTGTTGGTTACCTCTATCTTGTGTGTGCAATTTAACCACCAGTGGGGCAAGGGGTGAGTTCCTCAGAACTCTATTTTAACTTCCCTTATCGAAGTCCTGTGGCTCATCATCCTCACAGCCTCATCACTGCGCTGCTATCTCGCATATCTCACCTAATTTACCAGTCTAACAGAATTCTAGGGAAATGCCTGCTCAATAATTTTCCACAACATAAACAAACCAACGACCTTGACCAGGCGTCATCCATATCGCATGCATCCAGACACATGTGCTGTCTGTGCACTTACTCATCTAAGATGTCATTCTCAGCCATCGGATATAAAGAGAGGATTTAAAACTATTTAGGACTCACCACTGCTACTGATTCCAGAGTAAATTACTTAGGAAATGTATATATTACATATGATACATGTGGTTGGCTTGGTTTGCTTTGGTTCAGTTTGGTTTTGTTTTGTTTTACTTCTTTCTTGTTCCTTGTTAATTACTTTGGATCCAGGGTAAATGATCAACTCTGTTAATAATCAGTTGTGGATATTGATATTTTAAGTATTTAGAAGATCTGTTAGTTTACTCTAGTTTACAGATAGATTTTCCTTTTCTCGCATATTTCAATCATGTTTTAGGCAGCTGCCTGAGTGATTAACTGATAAGTGCTGACTGAGTCTCTCCCTAAGTGCTTTGTGCTACTCTGTTTGAAGAACACTGTAATATTACAATTGTCTTTACTGCTGATGACAGCTATAAAGTATTGCCTGTGGGCTGAAAACATCTAACTTATAATGTATTATTCTCAAAGAAAGGAAAGGCATAATACACAATCAAGGTGTTTCAGTGTTCATTCTTTTATAAGAAGGGTGGGTTTGGGAAGCAGCTGCTACTTGTTTATTAAATTCTATCTTTTTTTTTTTGTACTACTAGAATATGGATCATAGCTTTCATCACAGTCACACAACAGAAACCAGATGCAGCTTATCAAGCACAATCCTCAACATCTAAAACTCTTTCGGGGATTTTGGAAAAATACAAACAATAATTGTTGAGGTAAGAACTAATCATTTGGTGTGGATGTGTGTGTATATATATATATATATATATATATATATATATATATATATATATATATATATATATTAATATCATATTATTATTTGTTTTTTTGATGCTCTGTGATATACTGTTACGTCACCCAAGAGATAAAGGCACAATAAATATGTAACCCTTCAGAATGAACTTGATTTTATGATGGTTTTGTTCTGTTTCTTGACACAGTGCCTGTTAATACAAATCTGATCTTGTAGCAATTATCTCAAGAACAAGTTCCACCAAACGAATGTATGAAGCCCAGGTGCTGCCACAACAGGGTAACGCCGTGCAAAATGAGCACCATGTGGACAGCTGGAGTACTCTTTAACATTTCTGAACACCCATGCTTATTGTGTGTATGCTCAGTGAGAGCTTATCTCATCGTCTACACACCTTCCCATTTGTGTGATTAACCGAGATTTACAAATACCTATTGGAGACACTATAAATACATGTGTAAATGTGTTATTTGTTCCTTAGTGTGTCTGATTGTTTGTTTATGATTGTATTACCAAGAGCTGTTTGAATAAAAATGATCAGACATCAACTATGAGTTTCCATTTATTTTTGCTTAAGGAATCGCATATTAACAAGCAGTTTAAATCAATGACATGTCTAACTTGGAAGAGACTAATATGTTATTTAACGGCTCCAAGACTTCAAAATGAACAGTTTGATTTGTTTTATTTGAATAGAGAAACTATATCAGTCTAAAAGGTGTGATATTACACAGTGAAAATAAAAGCATTTAGAAATGGTCTATTCCTTTAATTTCCATCTAGATACAATGAGTCTCCCTGAAACCGATTCTGTAGCATTGGTTTCGAAGTCAGTCATGCATGTAGCTACATGAAATAGAAAGAATCAGTTATTTTGTCTGGTACAATAATCCTGGACTGTGATAATCTAACTCAATCAATTTCCGAAGTCAAATATAAAACTTGAGCAGTTGTCCAATATCCTGCACAATTCCCGAGCCCCTGTGGTCAGCGTTCCCCTGCCTCTCAGCCCTCAGTAAAACATCTCATACAAGAGTGTCTCTTTCAGGCTTCTGCGTTCTAGCGGTTGTTTTTTCGACTTTAACATCAAAAGCTTCCGAGGATTCAAGGGGAAGTTAGAAAACTTTCTTGATCAGATTAAACACCCCTTTGTTTCTGCTATAAATGGGTGATTTGCTGCCCTTTGAGAGACAAGTAAGAAGTGAAAGCTTAGCAGGCCTGGATGCCAGGTGAGGGAGTGCAATGTTTGTCTTCTGGCGCCAACAGGTTTTCTTTCAGCTTAAAGGTCTTGAGGACTCCACTCCGGTATTACGAACTGACCATCAAGGTACAGCAACAGAAGATGTTGCATTTGGGAATAAGGAGAAGGGGTGGGCCTTATGACTTTCAAAGTCTTAAAAATGTCTCTCGATCAGCTTGCTTTTAAATATCATTATTAAAAAATAATTGGTTTTGAGGGTTACAAAATCTTTAATGTTCAATATACAATGGAAAACCTGATTATTTTATTTTGTACATAGGCCCAGGCTTGTTGTTGTTGCTTTTTTTTACTGAAACGCAGAAATAAATAAATGTAGCAAATATTGTAAATGAATGCTAAACATGTATTAAGACACTAGCAATTAAGGTGCTCTGCTGGAGCCCTATTTCAAGTAGTTTATTATTTATGATGTAGATGTGCTTCATTTTGATGTGTGAGTTGATATGTTGGCCAGTGAATAAAACATAGAAAATCTAGATTTTCAATCATGACATTGTTTTAATGGGTTTATGAAAAGGCAACAGTAAACATTTAAACATTGCACAAACATTCTGAAGTCGTACAATGTGTACTGAACTGCAGATCGATGTGCTTGGGCCTTCGTGCTCTTTTTGGGTTCAGTCATTTTAGATGTTTAGCTTTCATCACAGTCATACTTGAGACGCTTCAACAAGTCCTGTCGGATGCGTTTCATTTATCTCTCGGGTGAAAGTGATTTCATAGCTCTTCATCTAACTCGACACGTGAGTTTCCAGCCTTCAATTTGTTATTATTACTTTTAAAAAGAGAGGGAGATGGAAGCACCTTCTTTGTAAGATTGTCCCATTTAGTAATCACATTTAAGCAAGAGGTAAGAGGATATTCAATATGCCTATGGAGTCCATGGACATTTTAGCTCAAATCTCTGAAGAGGGCCAGGTAGGGTTTAGCAAAGTGACACCAAATAAACATTTTAAAATTATAATCCCAAGTGTCTCTTGTGTCCAGGAGATTACTGTAGATTGTCCTTCCCAGTCTTATTTTTGCAGGTTTTGAATACCTGTTTTGCTACCTTTAAGAGAGCCTCACGGCGTCTGTAGTGAATTCAGTCTTTTCTCACTCTCCTTTTTACCTACAACAGAGTCTATACCAAAAGCTGAATGTAGCAACAACAAGAAAGGAGATGGGCTGGGTGCAGAGAAGGTGGGTTCTCAGAGACTGAGAATTGGTGGGATTTAGGTATTTGACAGCCTGGAGCAGCACTCTGACATCTCAAGTCAACTCGTGTCAAGTATCACAGGAAATCAGTCTTGCATCCAGGTCATTTTGCGAAAGCAAAGCAAGTGTGACATGGGGAGCTGTGTAAGGTGGATGGCTGGGAGGTATTTTGCTGCCTTCTGAGCAAAAAAACATGCACGTTTCATGCTCCGTGTAAGCTTCCCTGAAAACAACACTTTTTGCAATGCTGCTGTTCTACCTTTAGGCAGTATCTCCATCATGTTCCCACCTTTCTCCCTCAGATCATCAGTCACTTTTTGACGTTATCCATACAAGTGATAACTTAAGCATAGGGCTATTCATTTTGAGACTGGATTCATGTATAGGCAGTTCACCGGACAAAAGGGGGTCAGGTTCACTACTTTTGTGTGCCGGGAGATCATGTTCTCTACTTCAGACCTTGTGATGTTTCAGAAATGGTTTAACAAATTAAATGGTTACAAACAAAACAGCTTGTCAAACAAATGTAGTGTTTATACAAAGTTGTGTGGCAGGTGTTTACAATTAACCCATGCATGGACAAATCAATGAAGCCAGTGATTGGCCCCTATACTATTTCTTCTTCTCCTATTTATACTAAGTAGCATTTATGATGATTCCCTTAATATACATATGGTAGTAATTTATTAATTGCAACTGACAAGTAGCACATGTAGAAGCTGTAGAGTTGGAGGTGTCTATCTCCCTCTGCTCTTTTCCTTTAGCATGTTATTATTATTATTATTATTATTATTATTATTATTATTATTATTATTATTATTATTATTATTATTTCTTGGCAGACGCCCTTATCCAGGGCAAAACAAATCATTTTGTTTAATTCAGTCAGTAACCAATATAAATGATTTGGACCCTATTCCAGAAGAGGGGTCTAAGACTTGCTAGCCCAGCACTTCCCATGGAGATGTTGCTTTAGTTTTTTTGTATTTTTTGTCAACACACATAAAATGTGTCTGATGTTAAATCTTTAGAACAGACAAGGATGTGGAAATTGTTTTTTTTGTTAGTGGCTTAGAGGGTGTGCTGGGGGATTTTCATGCAGACCTTATGTGCATTCTGCTGTGATCCAGTAATGCCGTCAGAGGAGCTAGTCGGCATTACCTTTAACCAAGATCATCTCTTTGTGTGTCACAAAGCCTGTAGGTACCACACCTTCATAATCCCAAACATTGTTGGATATGCTCTCACCTGTAGAACACCCTGGCTTAATGATGTATCTTTTGTTTTTAGTTTTTGGTGGTAGAGTGGGATGTTTCTACTTTATTACTTGAGGTAACTGACCTTGACTTGAGGTAATTATGCAAGCCTGATAACTGGTAATAAATCGATTATATAACTTGCTCTGGTTCAGCTCATTCCAAGAACTCGTCAGAAAATGTCTCTTCATCTTAGACCCACTACATACCCAGCAACCACAGGTCTTGTTCATTGCCAAATGATCATCCAAGATTTTGTTAACAACAACAAAAATGGCAGAGGACTTTTCAATGTATTTTCTACAGTGTAAAATATTCATCATCATTGTGACCGACAAAGTTTTGGAATTCTCTGTCTCGACGTACACTGTAAGAATGCTTGTTATCCTCTTCAACTGGTGAAGTTTTGTTGCTGCCTTAAAATGACAAGGAAAGGTGTAGTTTAAAGGTAGCCCCCGTGTGCTTTCTGTTTCAAACAATTAAACCATCTCGTTTAAAGCATGTAAATCTCCACAGGGTTGTATTGATTGTTCCCATTGGGCTCTTACCCTCCACTGATTTTCACAGCCTTGGTGGAAGCCATCTCTGTAATGAGGCTCATGTTACACAAGGATTAGATTTGGAGAAATCCTGTAACTCAATAGGTACCTGCCTATTCTCTGCTGGCGTCAGGCTGCCTGCACCACTCGACGAGGGAGACATACCTGGCATTCCACCCATGCCTCCTCACTTGCTAAGTGGACTGGAGCCTGCCTACCAAAACATTGAGGCATTGTTATGAAGGAGAAAACCCCCTTGACAGACAATCCAAGTGTGAAGTTGGTCTTGCAATGCCCTATTACCTCCATATGAAGTCTACACGCTGCTCTTTTCTGAACTTCCTTCATGCTACAGTAACATTACAAAGCACATATTCAGAGGTATTTGGGGGCGGAGACTTACCCTAGGTGGATAAGTGAGGTAGCCTCAGCCGCAGCCATTGTTGGAGACCTCCCACGCCCCTACAAGAGCGTGTTTACCCTGGTGTGGAGGAAAGAAGAGGCCAGGGATCAAGGAGAGGTGGTGAAACCCCATGCAATGTATGGTAATCGTATTTCTCGGAAGTTGTTGAGAGGGTAGGCAACCTGATTCTGTTGGACTTGTTTGGTCTCTTTCCATGAATTAAACTTATTTTTTTAAATGGGATCTACATAAAATTTTAAAAGTTAATTAACTATATATCAAAAAATGTTAATGTCATCCTCAGTTCCAAATATTCTTTATTGTGTATGTATGTATATATATTTATATTATATAGATATAGATAGAAATTATATTATTAAATGTACTGATCATTCAGCAGTTTTTTTCCTTACTTTTTATTTTGTGTCATTGATTATTCTCTTGCTGCACTACTAAAAGAGGAACTATCGCCATCCCTACAATGATTGGTTTGTACTCACATGTTAGTAGGAGTGTATAAGTGTAGTATATTAGATTATTGTGTTCCATTCCATCATTTTAGTGTAACCTTTACATAATACAGTAGCATACAATAAATCCATAATATAATATGCAGCAATATACAGTAAAGGTCTTAGTTAATGTGAACTAAAAACAAGGACACAATACTCTGCAATTAGGCCACATCCCTAATGCATCAAGTGGGCAGATCAGGCATTATGATTAATATGACATTTAGGTTAGAATACATGTATAAATATATTTTTGTAATAACACAAGACAATAAGCAACAGATATTAATTTGGCAAACAACTACAAATATGTTGTGAGGCTTTATTCAGTGTATGTATTGCAGTGCAACAGGACTTAATTTGGCAACCGTGTGAATGATTAATGATTAAAATGTTAAAGCCATATGGTCACACACTGAACGTAATTATTACAAAGACAAATCCCGCGCTCTTGAAGTCTTTTCTGCTATGAGGTAAGTGTTGAAACGTCACATCCTGAAACACTGAAGGGCTCTCCCTAGGGGTGTTTACAGCAACCGAGATTGTGGTGAAGGTTATAATTTTAAGTTTTAAAAGTTGTTAAAATGATAAAGTGAAACAGAAAAATCACAGATACTTTACTTATACACTAAGACATGACAACAAAACATATAAACCCATCATTTCAGGCACTGCGATAGTTTTTTCTCCCTTATGTTGAGTGAACTACATGTGCAGCTGAAGTTTGCATCTCAGAGTTAAAAACTAAAGTCAACCTAATGCCAGCATGTCTACAGCCACAGAGGACAATTCTATGAGAAAATCTGCCTCATTTATACACATGAATCCTGCTCTCAAAAGAGAATTAAACAAAAAGCTTCTGTTTTAATATGTCAGATTCATCAAACTACAATTATCAAGGCACTTTCTGCCTTCAAAAGATAATTGCTTTTTTTCCCAATTATTTGGAGCTGCTTTAGTAATTCAGTTCATTTTATGAAATATGCCAATTAGATATTTTAATTGCAGTTTCTATCATATCGTTTTGCTCTGAATTCTGAGTGGGATGCCAGTCTAAGCAAAACCTAGGGAACTATTTAATGTTTAATTTACCTTGATATAGAACACCTTGTGATCATTTAGCTGCTGTAACTATGTTAAGAAAGAAAGCAAAGCTTGAATTAAGCTTGCATTTGTACCATATTTGGTGTGTGTGTGTGTGTAAATATATATGTCTCACACATAGCTATATCTTCCTAACAGTGAGGACAGTACAAATAATACATTGTGAAAATGGTCCAGGCCCTTTGTCCATACATACTGTAACACAAAGTGATGAATTATATAAACAACGGTGTGTAAGCAATATATAATGTTATCATTCAATTTACCTGGCACAAGATGATTCTCATTCAATAAAGTGTGTGTACTTCACTATGCTCTTTTATTTCTTGCAACATCAGATCACCATTTATCAATAGTCAGCATGCACTGACCTATGCAAAGCTGAAATTCAGTCAAGAAATGGTTAGGGCATACGTGGTCTGAACAGAAGTAGCTGCAGATCAAATCAATTATGAATTGTAATTCAGATGTTTTTTGATATTCCTGTCCTTTCTTTTCTTTTTTTTTAACATTGTAAAAGAGCATGAACTCAGAGCACTTTATTTACGATGCCATTTGTCCTGCTCGGGATTAGGCTTCTTTGGCATCTGGATAGTATATTGGCTGAATTATCGGTGTTGATGCATGAGAGGAAATTCAGGATTAATAGCAATGTAAACATTTTCCTAATCTCTTGTGCTAGGTGGTCGGTGGTTAAATGAATCAGTGCCAGAATGTAGAAAAACAGAAACTTCATCTGGTAGGCATCTGAAAAACCAGTAAGTGTATTTAACACCCTTTCATTTGAAATACTAAACTTGATATATTGGACTCAATTGTACACTTATACATAGTGGGTGATTTTCACCGTTTGCCAATAAAGAAAATGATGATAAGGTGTGACTTGGCTATAGGTTGAGCATGACCATGATCACATCCACATTCCACTTTGTAATTTTTTTCACTGTATTTACATTCTACCCTAATTTTCTATTAGTCAGATAACCTGGTGCTGCAATTTTCCCTATGTTGGCAATGCACTCCCCTTCCCCTTCTCGGATTGTCAGCTTTAATCAGCCAGTCATTGTATTGTATAGTTTCTTTTCATGATAAGCACCCATTCAAGGTGCTTTATGAAACCGAGCTGTCATTAGGATATGCTGTGCGGTGATTCTCTTAGAGAAAGCGTAGCCAACCTACTCTTCAAGTGAGTCAGTTCCATAGAAATCAATAGTGTGGCCTTCCAAAGTTTACACAACCCCTGACTAGACTAGGGATCGATATACTGGAATTGTTATAGTTTTCACTACTATGGAATCAGTGACCAGCTAACAATGGACATATTGAATCAATAAATAAGTATAAAATAACAATTAATAAACGAAATATAACACAAAATAACGTGTTGATCATAGAGTTGGAATAATGTCCACTACATCTGTAGTCCAAATACTCACATGGTGGCATGGCAGTGGATTTGGGGGACTGCGTCTCCCATGAGCCAGTGCGAGGTTTCGGGGGCAGCCATTGGTCAGGTGCACCCAGAAGGCCAGGAAGTGTCCACTCACTGCTGGAGAGCAGGTTTGAGTGGAAGCAAGGGAGGGTGTAGAGCGATGGCCTCAGGTGCGATGCGCGACAACCCAGTCATTACTTTTCACTTTTGACTTGTATTCGGCATACATTACTGCATTGGCTTTGGTTGACTTGATACGTTTAGTGTGAGTGAGTTAATTTAAGGGGCGACGAGTTTAAAGTAAATTATCTTTTTGTATCTGTTTATTTATTGGTTTGGTAGCCTTTCCACTTGCAAATCAAGTCAATATAGATGAGAGAGGTGCAGTGAACCGGAGTGAGTGAATCATTTTGTCCAGAAAATATGGAGTGAGTTATTCAGCTAAACTTAACCATTAAGGTACAGTGGCCAATATCAGCTGATAACTCACTGTTATACTTAAGATCAGGTAGTTTAGTGAAAACGAGTTTGTTTTTTAAATCAATAATGCTTTTAATAAAAATAAGAAGTCTAGGCCTATGCTTTCGTGTATATCAGTTCAATAAGGATGATTCTTTTTTTAAATGTCATTACTGTATTTGTCCTGTAAAATCAATAAAAAATGGATTTCCCCACCACCCCATGCACTGTGAAGCTTGAAACCACTAAGAATGTGACAAGTGTTCAATGTAACTTAATGTATAATTATTAGCCAATAATACAAACTAATAATGCAAAGTAGTGTATATTTGTTTTTTGTTTTTTTAGTATTTCAATTTCTTCCATTATTGATTCTTGAAGAGAATTAGAAAAAATATTTTAATATAGTTCAATATTATATGATGTCCTTTATTCTTTTTAGCGGTTTTGTAAGAATGAGTATTATGGATATCAATTAATTAGGAAATCGAATACTTTCAAATAATTTGCAATACTTATGGCTGAAGACTACCTAAAGAAAACAACAAAAAACATTCATTTTAATTTGTATAACCGTTTCATTGTGATCACTTTATTTCAGATTGTGTGATTGCAGTTGTCACTAAAACCTCTTACCCTAACAATAAAAACCTCTCATCAAATGTCCAAGGAGAAATACTAACCCGTTTTAGGCATTAACATTGAAAGCTCAAACTTGCTGATGAGCTTAAATCATTTTATTACAACATGAATTTATTTAACTATTTCAGTACAGCTCTCATAGTCATGTTCTCTTTTTTATTGTTTTTTTTTTAAATATCTTCATTTATATACTGAAAAAAAGTCTGCTTTCTTGTACATTTCATTCAAGGCTGGCATTGTGTGCTGCTCTCAGGCCGCAGTCTGTTCGCACGTGAATGTACCAGGAGCATGAGCGACTCTCCAAGGCCCTCCATGAATCCGGGCAACACAATGCAGCAGGTTAGAGATGTGTCTCTATAAATCACTCTCCCAGCTGGGGGGTTGGAGGAGCCTAATTAATCAGCTGTATCATTATGTTTGTCTTGTAGCTGCCAAGCTGTGTTTAGTAGGGGGGTCTCAGTGTATTTAACCCCTCGGCTTTTCTTTAAATCCATGTTCTCTTCATGCATGTTAATCCCTGCAAGGCACTGGGGGATAAAACCAATCTAGACTTGAGTCTTTTGACAAATTTAATGCTCACTAATACTAAAGAACGGGGGGGGGGGGGAACACAAAAAGGAGAAATGTTATCTGCTCTCCTAATTTATTTTTTCCTTTAAGGCCCACTTTTTACTGAAGTTTTTTTTTTTTTTTTTTTAAAGCAAAATAATTGAGTAAACTCAATGGTTTACATTTTTTGAAATTTGATTTGCTGCACAGTCTTATAGGGGAAACTTGAATCTCCAATATGTTTTGCTAATGTTCTGGTGTGGTCTGCTTTGCATGGGGCAGTGGTTCAATTCAGTTGTTGGCTCTTTTTACGTGACTTGTATCATGTTTTTTTTTTTTTTTTTTGGTCCACTTACAATCCACAGGCGCTTGGTCGTAACCTAGAGGGACCACCCTGCCGTAGGGTGAAAAGGTTACTGCGTCCCTATTCTCATTCAGTCCTGTCCCTCTTTTCAGCCTATGACATCGGCGACTGAGCCTAATTGTCTGGAATGGTGTAGTGGTGTTGTGATGTAGACGCCTCTCCAGCACAGACAAAGTTCAGACACATTCGCGTCACCAGAGGCCTGGGCCAGATTTGACCCCCTAGGGCACCAGACGTGAAAGAGTAATGCTTCAGTCTAGTGTGTCATCAAACCCAACATTTGCCTTTTCTTCCTTGTCCTTTTATAATTTTTTGGCGGAATGTTTATGAGTTTGTTTTTCTTTTCTTATTTGTTATTGTTTTACATGGTTTTTTTTATATATTACCATTTCATTTTTTGAAATGCATCAGATCAGTTACTTTTGACTGTATCATTAGTTTAATTATTATTGTAGGTGGAAAAAAGGAAACTGCTTCTTCTGAAAGAAATCCATTATAAAAAGGAATGTCATGCTACCAAAAAAAGAGACAAAGGACAGCTCCACTTCCCATTGATCTTTTTGTGTAATTGTAGTTCTCATGTCGTTATCGTCTCCCTTGGTTTCATCACTGTATTATGCTACAACGTGCAAATGCTTATGCAATTTCTCTTCAGGTGTGATTTAGACTTAGACTTAAAAATCAATGTGTGTGTATTTTGCATTTTAATGTACAGATTTAAGCTTTACAGGAGCTTCTTAAAACTTCCTCTGACCTTTCTTGTCTTTTTGGTTGCGAGGGGAAAAGCACACAAAATTGCAAAGAAGTACAAACCCAGCCTAAAAGTAAGTTAGCCTGAATGAAGGTAGATTTTTGTCTTCATTACAATCTTATAAAAATGTGTTCGACACTATAATATTTAAACACCATCCCAATGAATCACAATGTTTTGCATTTTCTTAAAAGAATGTGTGCTTTGCCTTTTAATTGTTCATGAATGGGTGAGGCAAATAACACTTGAATGGAGACACTTTTGCAGGTTGCCTGGAAGTGACTTTAGACCCTTTCAGGGTTAGCCATATGGCTTGCTGCTAATCATATGTGGCCACCAGCAGTCTGTGAACCCTGAGGCTTCATGTTCTTTACCTCTCCCAGCTGGGGAGGGATAAACGCAACCCTATACTGAACCGATAAAGGCAGGGTCAAGTAGATATGTTTACCTTAACTGTAATTGTAGCACTGCTCTTATGGATTCATATTCCATTTATTTGTTTATTTTAGTTTCTATAACTTTCTATAACAATATACACATGTACCAAGCTCATTCATTGTATCCATAGGGTTCTATATAGTCCCTATATATTGGGATGTTTCTCATGATAACTATCAGTATTTTGGTTTGTTACTTCTCCATCTGCTTTTGGCACATTCTTAGGATATCTTCCATTTCATGCAGCCCAACAAGTTTTTAAAGAAATAAATGTATGATTAATTATCAATACACAGACATACATCAACATAAAATCACCAATTTCAAGTAATATTTCTTGTATCAGATGTAAGATTTATTGATTCACAAAGAAATAGTACTAATATTCACAGCACATTTATATTTCAAGCAGTTCAACATATTGCATCCTTGGTTTTTAAGCTCATTTAGTTTAATTAGTTCCTGTGGCTTATCCTTAGGTTGCTATTGCCTTTTGTTACTGACAAAATCTAGCAATTTTCCAGTAACCTGGAGTATTGTTGTTCTGTGCAATATTTGGATGATTTGATATAGAGAAAATACACAGGCAGGAGAAACTATACAGAGTCTTAAATAAACCCCCCACAAAAGAGAATCAGTGTATGTACCTCTTCCATAGCCTGCACTGCTTCCCGGCAAGGTTCCCACAAGCATCATAACTCTCCATGATTTCTACTGATGCCTACAAAAGGGTATTGGGGAATCCACTTCATGTACTCCTTTACTGGGGTCCTGTGCTAGGAACGGACAGTAAACTTGTGGACCCGATTGACTAATCTCATCCACACAACGTTTAAGTGCCTGACTGCTAAGTGTGTTACACTTTTCTCAAGTTGTCAAGTTATCATTTGCGACCTGTGAGAGCCCTGTTGCCATTGTTCCTTATCTGAAGGGAGTTTTGTTCTCGCCTCTGTCCGCAGTTCATACTGCCAGTGTCTCAATTAATTCAGAGCCAGGGATTAGCACCCTCCCATCTTTAGCTTAATTGATCAGGAACTGTAGTCAAAGGTCAGAAAAAAGCATTCCACACTTGGGCACAGGCACAAATAAAATAACTTGCTAGGCTTGTCTATGGGAAGTGACTTGCATTTTTGCCTGCTCCCATTGACACCTACTGGTTTAGCTTATTAACTGTGTGTTCAGATAGAATAGTAGTCAGCGATTGCCAAGTTAGGAGAATTATTCCCTCGGTGGGATTCAAACCCCATGAGAGTGGTGGCTCAAGTGGTTTACAGCATGGCATAGATCAGCCAGGATGGGGTCGTTTCTTGTAACTCACTGAATTTTGTTTTGCAATACACAGATAATTCTAACGCTACTCAAAACATCATGGGCCGATTTATATCAGTACACACTGCCCACATGGGTTTGTTTTACACACCAACTGAGCAATAAACTATCTGAAACAGAGAATTGACTTAAACCAGACAACACACAAACTGATCTGCTTGTTGGCTTACACACAGTGAGTTTCTTCATAAGCTCCCTGCCATTCATACATCTGCTCTAAGTAGAACTTTTAAGTACATTTTAGTAGTACATTTAAAAACATGTACTGGCAGTTTTATTATTGTGTCCAGTCTAACTCTTAACATTGTGGTGAGTTTGGCACGTAAGAATGTAAGAGAGGTTACACATGAGAGGAGGCCAGTCAGCCCCCTGTGCTCATTTGAATGATTATTGATCAGAGGATAACACCCAGCCGCTTCTTGAGACATCCCAGGGAACATCCCCACACATTATTGCTGGGTGTGTTCTTCCAGCCAGCCGCAGCCCTTTGTGTAAAGAAGTGCCTCCTTTTTTCCATCTTAAACACCCTTCCTGTGATTTTCCACTTGTGTCCTCAGATCCTTGTTTTCATGTTAATCCTCAAGTACTCCTGGATGGACTTTGTCAATACCCTTCAAGACTTTGAATACTTGTATAAAGTCCTCTCTTAATCTCCTCCATTCCAGACTAAAGAGATCGTCTTTGAACCAATCTGTACAGCATATATCTTTCAGCCCGACCACTAACCACTCTAGTCGCTCATCTGTGGATTCCTCCTGGGCCTTTTTTGTAATGGTGTAACCATGGTATTTTAAATAAGGTCTTCTCAGTGCATTATATGATTTAAATATTACTTGTCTTGATTTTATTTTTATACCTCGAAATAAGCTCCTGCTGAAATCTCATCAGTTGTCTCGTGAAGATAATTTCCGCCCATCTTAAAGGACATTTGTTTGGTAAATTCTTGACCTGTGAGTAATACTTTAGCATCTTTTATCGCTAAAGCACCCAAGGATAATTGGTCTTCCACAAAAGATATCAAGCTTGGTCTGCTTTTTAAAGCACCCAGCAGCAGCATCACACTACACACAGAACACACATTAACTGGTGCCGATCCAGATAACATTCATGTCCTGGCCAGCGTGTCTGAGTTCATCATTTACCAGTGCTATATAAAGATATATTGGTCATTGTTGTTTTCATGATCTTTATATGTTGTTATACTGGTATGTTGAAAGATTTATTTAAATATTTTTCAGCGTACAGTAATTGTGTGCAATTTTATTTTTTCTGGTTAATTACCGTCTAGATGCTAATGTTCCCATTTTGCATTTTGTTATTTTTTCTTATTCACTTTCATTTATTTTGAAGCAAAACATGTGATATCTATTTGGTCTGCTAACCACTGTTCAGACCACTTGTGTTTCATTGATAAGTAACTCCAAGAGCTGAAATGTGCTAATAAGTTTTGCGTTTAATTTGAATTAAACAATTTTGTGTGTTCAAACATGTTTGAAATATTTAATTTTAAATTTAATTCAACCCTTGTGTTACAGTGTGTAAATCATTAGCTGGACAGTGTTAGATTAAACAAGGCACAACTTGAACTCAACAGTATATCTGCTCAGTTAGGGATGCTGAGGTATGATATAGAAATATTAAAAACTATAAACTTTTATTAACAACCATTAGCATATTATAATAATATTTTGGTAGGGATCAGAAATGTACATAATATTCAATATTTCTTCATTATCACTGTCATATTCTACTGTGTTTTAGTCAGAATGAAGAAGTATCTGCCCTCCAAAGTAACTATTGTTTCAGGTACATTTCTCATGTAAAGTCAATGTCTACAGTGAACAACAAATAGTCTCTGCATCAGAATAGGTCCTGTTACTCATTCATTTTTTGTATTGTGAAAAATGCTTTGTAAAGGGATTGAAAGCATAGTGAATTAATGTTTTTTGGTTTTAGTTTTTTCAACTCATCATTTCATTGTCTTTTCAGGTTGAGCTCTTCTTGCATCTTGAAATCATATGTATTCCGGTGACAGACAAGTGCACAGGATTTATTTGTCAACCGAGACCTATATCTGCTCGCATGTTGTAAAGCAAAGTCATGCTGGTTTTACGGGACGAGGAGCTCTGTAGGCCGGAGGCAGGCATTGGGACTGGGCTACAGCACCAGCAGCATCCTATAATTTACAGACTCGAGACTTAATATATAATGCAATATTCTGCACTGTGCCATTTGTCATTTGAACTAGGACACAGATTATAGCTCAGGGCAGTGCATCTGTCCCGTGATCTGCCAGGAAATGGGCTAAAAGCTCCCCCAGCTGAGCCTGCCGTTTCAGACGAGCTAGAAAATCCAACCTCTGCTCTAGAGGTCATTGCACATTTTTTTTTTTCTGCCAAGCCAAATTGTGAAACATGTGACTAATATGCATATAAAGCATAGACTGCCTGGTGTCTGGTGCTGGCCCTCTAGTTGGTTAGCAGCTACTCCTAATTTTATGTGACAATTCCTTGTAGGAAGTGCCTCGTGGGTGACTAAATGGAACATATTGATGTCCCACTGGGTGTAGCCCTGTTGTTTTGACAAATCCTCTTCAGCATTTATCAATCAGAGCTACAATGGGGAGTGCGCTGAATATCTAATTCGAGCATGTTAGTCAGGCCCAATAGAGCAAGCGAAGCTGTGTTATTCAATTTGTACTTGTTAGCCGTGTCCCCTCTGTTGCAGAGCAATTTACGTTCACACATCTCAAATGAAAAGGGAGGCTTGCTGGCCTTCAAGTTCTTACATAAGTTACAAGCAAAATTTTAATTAGTGGGGCGGCGCAGTAATAATTCACAGGCTCCTTTGTTAGTGGATGGTGTGCGCAGAGAGGCTATTCATTGCATCTGGCATCTGCACGGTCTAAGAGGGAAGATATCTGAGCTGCTTTGGGGTAAATGTTTATGATCAAATGTGCACTTAGTTAGTGAACACTTGTATTTCAGAACATGAGGTTTATTAATTTTGCATTTTTGTTATTGTGAGTTCTTTGCTATCCATGCCAGGCATAGTTTAAGGTTATTATTTTCCTTTATTGGTTGAGTGTAGTCTAAAGTAACAACATCTAAATGCATTTGTTTACATTAAACATAATCATAAGGAAAGTACAAAATCATTATCCAATGTAATTACTTTTTGACTAAAATATAAAATGCAAAAAATATAAAAATGTACACTTCAAAATATTTCTGTCATGGATGCTTTCATTGGTTTTAGATACACTTTCTACAGTGAATGATAAGATGATCTGATTTAAGGTCAAACGTTTTAAGTTGTTGCTTTTCAGGCATGAACCAAATCAAAATTCCTAGCCTCCTACCAGTCACAAATGACAATTTTCATGTTTGAGGGCAGCCTTTTATTTGACAGAGGGTTCTTCTTTCATACTGATGCAAACCTAACATCATCTACTGTGTTTGTAATTTGTGAGCCTGGAGTGGGTTGAAGTATTCATTTGGTCTGGGCCTTAACCTCCGATATCAATCTGCCACAGACAAGACACTGCCTTCCATCCGAGATTCGCAAGTGCCATGTCATAGAGGAATAAGAGTTGATTTCACTCTTGTCATAGTTCATAAATGTGTAATTAAGGACAGCAGATAAATAAATAAATACAATGAATGCCAGTTTTAAACATGTTGAAAAATGGTTTCTCAAAGGTGGCTTTCCTTCATCAATCCTACTTTGTTAGACGGAATCGACTAAGAATCCATTACAAATGAGTCATTTTAAGATTAATTGTATGCAGTAGGCTAATTATATGACAGGTGTTTTTTTTTTTATTTTCATTGCCAGGCTTGAATTAGACATAACACTGATGCCAGTTAAATAGGTCTACTCAAACATAAGAAACTCTCCTTCAACTTAAGTACAAGTCAAGTCTTCACCTAAAAAATAAAATAATGTATTTCAGTATAATTATTGTAGGGGGATGAGGGGAAACAGCCTTCTCTATTTATGGTCATGATGGCTTAAACTTGTGGGTCAAACTTGATGTGGTCCAGGCCTGTATCTTATCAATCACTATGCATTATATGAGTTACCAACAATAAACCTTGTTTGCAGGAGCATGAGGGTGAATGTGAAGTACAGCGTTTGACAGGAATGCATTTATTTATTGATATAATGTGTGGGACCAAAACTTCCCATCATCACTATTGTACAATTTAAATAAATAAATTAATTTAAATTAAGAATGATTTAATTAATACAAATTAAATTAATACAGTTTCCTGTTTTGTTAATATTAGCAGTTTAGGACATTAAAAAAAGACGTATACTAATTAATTGTCAGCAGGAATATTAATTGAAGGGGCATACCGATATACATGAGAATGAGTCGGAGCATCGATGCTTTTCAAAACCAAGAGAAACTGTGATGCTTTCTTTTTTTATTGATGTGCCTACCTGAATTGACAGAAATTGACAACCATATTGAATTACACGTCCAGGCGTTCACTCACACAGTCAGAGAAAGGCACACAATGAGATTGCTCGTGAGGACTCTCCACAATTGCACCATAATGTCAGAGTCGAGGTAAACGAGAACTGCAAAAAAACAAGTCTGTGTTCAGACAGTTAAAGCATTTTTCACAAAAAGTATTCTGCACTCCCGAGTCTCAATCATATAATTGATTTATGTATTGAAACATATAACGCACTCCCCAACAGAGGGAGGTCTTTCCCTTTCGACCGAAGGACCCTCTTGTGGAGGGAGTGTGTTGTATTTTTCAATGAATCTATCACATGAGTTCATACTTTGGAGTAAGGCCTGTTTAGATTACTATAGGACCTAGCTCAAATGTTAATACCTTGTTACAATGTCTGTTTTGACCCTTGGGACTGCCCACTCATTATTAAAACTATCACAAAATGTATACAAGTTAGATTTTCCCTCCCATTTTTTACTTAAAAGCAGTTTTAGACGCTGTCACCAGATATTTTAGTTTTAAAGCTGTCACTTTTCAATTGAACTCATGTTTAATATGTTCAGTTTGTAAACCATGTAAAGATTAGATAATTCTCTGAGTTTGTTGGAGGTGATTATGGAATGTTTGGGAGGTACATAGGTCTATTAAAAATAAGTTCTTATCATACTAAAATGATCATAAATCTATTTTATCAGTTCTCCCGGAACATGTTATGGAATTCTTAACACTATGTGTTTTAAATAAACTCCAGTGTTTGTCATGAGCTGACCACATTTATCTCTTGTGCTGCTTAAACACGACAACCTGCAGTAACTTTGTAATAACAGGACTGAGTTATGTACATTTATCCATTTTTGATTGATCACTAATACTTTGACAACTACATTAAGAGCACTCTTGGTTTAGTATTTAATCTTTTTGATAGCACTGAAAGGTTGGTTTCTCTTCTATATTATTTTATATATTTTGTATCATTATTTTACAATAGGGGTAACCTTTTATCTAAATTTGAAAGTGGTGGGTTATCTCCATTATTGAATTGCACTAATGCCAACTGTCCTGTATTTACTGTAAAAACTGAAAGATAAACTTGCAGTACATTACTCTGCAGAAATGAAGGCAGACTAAATAAAGCTACTGAAACCCCAGGCCTTGTGAAGTGCAGACAGTGCCTCTGTCATAGTAGTCCTTAAGAGCACTCGGCTGCTAAAAAGGGATACAACTTGTCCGATTACCATCTCTTTGTTGGCTTCTTTCAGGTTTTACAATGTTCCTTACTAATGAAGTAACTGTGGCCATCAAAGTGCTGTAGATCAAATCATGATACCTCCCTTGACGTCTTTGTTTGTTCCTGCATTCTAGCTTTATTCTAGGAGATAATTATTGAGATGCTCAGTCCTTTTTGTGTTTCTTGTTCCCTTGGAGATCTCATGGTGTTTAGCTTAAATAAATATTTGACCATTTCATACTGGACCTCTGCAAGCCAAAAATGCACCCGAGTGTTTAATTTGATATATTTAAGAACCTACTTTTCTGGGAAAAGCCCATGGCTGTAATGCATTTGTGTTCTTTATGGATACGTTATCTCAGTATATCGTTTGAAACTCAAACCATAGCTAAGGCTTTAATTCATATTCCTCTTTGTCAGTAATGAATGAAGTTCACGTTTTATTGTTGTTGATTTTTGGGGAAATGATAATTATCCAATTGAAGGTTAAACACTTTAATCAGAATACACATTGATTTCATAATCTATCATTTAAATATATTTAATTGTTGTTTTCTTTCTTGTTAATCACCTAATAGGTATTTTGCATATTGAAACAAAACAACGTACATGTTGCCTGTGTACTCTGTTCTTAATTGCTGGCAGGTGGTTGTGTGACATGATTAGTGGTGTGCTAAGTGGCTGACACTGAGACAATAACAAAATTACAGTACACTGAATGTCCTTCTTAACTATGACTTAACTTAATTCTGCATCAGCACAAGCTCTCTGTTCTGTGTTAGAAATCACATTGGCAAAGTTTATTTATTTTTAGGCACAAAGTAAGCATTCTCTGTAGATATTTTAAATTCTAATGAATTGTCACATCTGTGTGACAGAAAACATGTAAAACGATACCAAAATAGAAAATCTGCCGAAGGTACGTTTTCCTGCGGGATACATATGAAGGAAGAACTGTTTGTAATGTTCAGTTTATGTTGTTTATGGAGCATTATTTTAGGTATTTTAGCAAAACCTTGCAATGGCACAAAGTGAAGTACTCAAATTAGGGTTTACATTTTGGTCCAGGCTAGGGATAGACTCTTATTTTCAATGGACTGACCTGAATTTTATGTAGATTTCCTTGGGCCTACCTTGAAAGTTTGGTGTTTTATAGTGTGAAGTGCAAGTTCTCTCATTCTGACAGTGCAGTACCATAGTTCAGAATACAGAGTTTGACTTATTCAGCTGTCAGGTGTGAAATGAAGATCTGGATATTTAAGAAAAATATCACAATTAAATAAATTGCAAACATTCAAAAGGCTAAGTTTTCCTTTGGGATACAGATGAAGGCAGGAATGGTCCTTTGGGTACATTTAAGTTGTTTGGAGATTAATTCCTGGTTACCTAATTTCTAACTAAGTCTAAGTCTTCTGTTTTGGTTAATCATAGGGTTTACTCATCGGAATTTATTGTGAGTTATTAAATGACTGAAATGGTTTATTCATTGATCTGTGCACGGACTGTGTTGTAGGCAGGTTTAATGCAGGCTGAACGTTTTTAAACAGCTATGGAAGTATTTATATTTTTACAGCCAAGCAGTGTTGTAGGTTAATGAATCCCAATCCAAATGAATAAATCAACTAAAATGTTTAAACTTTCATGTGCAATTGACTGCAACACACCATATAGGTCTAATTAGTTGAGTTGTGTTATATTGTCAATTTAGCTTTGAAATGATTTTGAACAGTTTGCCATAATTAACATTTTTAAACAGGCCGGACTTGCAAAGGTTATTATATGTATGTAGATGTTGTCTTTCTCTGCTTGTTGGCCGTCTCTTCTCCTCCTTCCAATCTGCAGTCCCCTCTTCTGACTTATGGATTGTGCTGCTAATTACTTGATCCCCAACTGTGAACACCTTAGGCCATATAAGCCTGCATACAGCCATTGTGTCCTTTATGTCACAAAGGGTGCAATGACATTCTCAGTTTTTTTTCCTAGTGACCTCTGTTCCATGTACTGCTGTTGCCATCTGTCCAGATTGCTGTTAACCTTGGATGGCTTGTTTATTCTTGTTTCAAATCCCACTATGACTTCTCTTTCATGCTGCCTAAGGTGCCTGCTGGGGTTCGCTGAATATTTCAAAAGCGGGGCAGTTGCGGCATAAGGATTTGTGATGCACTTTTTTCCTCCCCCAAACTGCATGGAGTTATGCAAGGAAGCTGCAGAAGCAATCCACCTTACTAGGGCTCAGTCATAATGCTTGCGAGTTGACACTACCCTTATACTATTGACATGTCTGTTGCTGCAGGCTGAGGAGTAGAGCCACTGTCTGTACCTGGTCCTTCAACAGGCACAGGCTGTTTCTGAAGAGTGGGCCAAACTGGTGTTTGATCTTTGCATCCATAGTTTTAGCACAGGAGGGTGATGTGGCTCAGTTATTCAATGTTAATAGTATTTATATAGGAAATAGGACATCATCATTACAAATTACAAATCATTAGAAAAAATTTCGGAGAACAAATACTTCTGTGATTGGGAGGCTTTACTTGGCCTTTGAAGCATATGGAGCTCTTCTGGGGTTCCTGCTTGTGCGCACATTGGGTTGAGTGGATTTCCTCACTGACTCACCATTAAATGAGCTGTGCACATTGTGAAAATCCAGCTTTCCACATTATTGAACACTGTGCACATGCACATCAAGTAACTGTACAGATGTAATGCATTTGTGGAGGATTTTAATTTATTTTTAACCATTTTGTCCCTTGTTCAAATGGAAATGTGATTTTTTTTTCTAAAAATGATGAAAATGCACTTGTTACAATTGGATACATTTACATACATTTGCTTAATGCTGTGATTTCCCATCACAATTGTGCTTCAAAAAATCTAAAATTGTAAAGCTGCATTGTTCTGGTTTTGCCTTTCATCATGAATTGCTGATTTTCATATAAAAGTGTTTTTTTGTTTTTTCTTTAAAGCACCTGCAATAAAATAAATAAAACATTATTAATAATATGAAAAGAATGACAACTTTTTTTCCCAGTCATTCTTTTATAGTTTCACTTTGTTGTGGTTGTAAAACAATGAAATATTCATCACTGACAGACAAATGATACAAGCAAGGGGAGGACACTGAGTCAAACAGGATAGGTTACAATGTAATTGAATTAGAATTTGTGGAGTGCCTGGTCCGACCAACAGCTAGAATCCCACTGTGACAAGACAGCTTCTCTTTTTCTCTCTCTCTCTGTCTCTCTCTGTCTCTCTTTCTTTCTATCTCACACACTCACACTCTCACTCTCACTAAAATAAGGACCTTTATCTGGTTTAATACATTAGGAGAATTTGGAGCACCAAACAAAAAACCTTATTCCCCCAGCTAACAGGTGGCTGATCCAACCTCAGCTGGTGCCACGCAGGACTCTGACACTGACCTTAGCTGGAATAATTTCAACCACCCACCACACAGACCACCCCCCCTTTTTTCTTTTTTTTTGACAGGGGAAGAAAAAAAATGTTACTGTACTTGGCGTAGTGGAAACAATTTGAGGATGAATAATTTCTTTCAGTCCCTTGAGGCACCGGTGGTTCTTTCGACTGAATTAACATAAAGGAGCAGTGACAACAGCTAACTGAAAAGCCTGGCTGGTGGGAGGATTAAGTATATCATTGAAAGGAATTATGTTGTAAATGACTGGGAGGGGTAGGCGCTTCTGTGCCATGGTCCCATCTGGTCCTTTAAAGAATACCTTGCCGTAATTACCCCCAGATGGCTTTGTGCTGTGCAGGGTCCGGCCAGCCAGGTGCCAGTAAGCCCTGCTGAGCGTGATATTCACTGCTACACGAGGCACCACAAAATGGGCCTCCCTTACCACCTGATTTCTTCCAGGGTTTTTCACAAATACAGACTGAACCTGGCTTATTGAATAAGTGACTTGTTTGTTCACATGCAGATACTGTCTGTATTCAGTGGCTATCAGTTTGGCTACTTTGTTGCGTTAAGGAATATGGTGCTATCAGCAACGATGGGGTAAAATCTACAGGGGAAAAGTAAAGTATATGAAAAATAGTATATATGCAAGAAAATATGTTTATTATTTTTTGTTATATAAATGAAATAGAATAATTTAATATTATGGGTAAGCTGCCTTTTTTTTTTTTTACCAATTCAAAATATATAATCAAGAAACCATTATCAAGATTTATTCAGTAGTGTGTTTAGAATGTCAGTGTACATACATATATATAGTCTATCAACACTAATGTGTTAAATAACATTTTTTTCCCCCATTGATTTATAACATAAACTAATATATATATAATTAGAACCACCTATCTGTGTATATATATGTGTGTGTGTGTGTATATATATATATATATATATATATATATAATGTGTTTATGTGTGTGTGTGTGTGTGTGTGTGAGTGTGGTTATGTTCTTGTGTGTATGAAATATAGATATAGATGTCAACCTTTTTAGAGGAGACGTTGCTCATCCTATTAAAGGTAATTCATATTGCCTTTACAATATTTCATTTTTGCAAATATCAGCATGCTTGAAGAAGTGAGCAGGAAATATGTACTATATGTAGAGAAGATGAATAGTTGAGATAAGAATGGACATTTTTATTGATGGAAAGTGCTGTTTTGTCAATAACATTAAAGAGGAGCTGTGTTGTATTGACCTGTTGTGACGGGGAAAATCATGAACAGTGGCAAGGCAGGTTAACTATTTTGTCTGTCTTACAAAACGTCCTCTCTCAGCCCTGGGGAGGGTACTTTTTAAAAGAGCGAATGGAATCGATTCAAAACATCATGTGATTCTCTTTACCTCCTTATTCATTTATATGTAATTTGGCGAATGTAGTTAAATGTATCCCTTTACAGACTTTAGTATCCTCCCAGCTTAAAGAACTACATACTAGACAATTCCACACAAAAAAAACTGTCATTGTACAATAATAATGTTCAATCTGAGTGTAAGGTAGCAACAGTACTGCAACATTAAATTCTTGCTAAATTTAAACACAGCCTTCTCAATTGAGAAATAAAATCCTCATGAAAACAAACCAGAACATAATCCCATTAAAAGGAGCTTGTGCCATTCAGATCTTGCTGTCTAGCATCTATTTCGTCCCCATTAACCTCATCACAGTGATGTTACCACACTACTGAAGTCATTGAGAAAATGTCTCGGATAAGCAGATTTGACATCACGGAGCACCTACTCAGCAGGGCTCACTGTGTGACACCTGGGTGAATTGGCTCTGTCGGTTTGTTTTCCCAGGTCTGCCTTTGTTCAAAGGCCACTTTAGCCCACCCTGTAGAAAACCAGCAGACACATGCTTATCGTGCAGTGCTCACTTCTTACCATCTACCAGCTGAGACAAACCTGTGAAGACCGCAGTTCATTGAACTGAGTATTTGATGTTTGATATTTTTCACACATTGGATTTTATTTTAAGTATGTATGCATATCAAGTAAAAAATATTTGTGCACATTTCATTATAATCAGAACATATACCATTTCTACTTCGTTCTACCTTGTTTGCTCTTCACAAAAATATAATTTGCACCCAGGCTCTGGGTTTTCGGGGTCTTCTGAGTCCCTGCATGCCAGCATTCCTTTGTAAACAAAAAGGTCCTTGACCTCTGTTCTTGATCTCCAGCTTCTTTCAACAGTAGGCCACTGGCCACTGGTTTAAACATGATTCCAACCATTTAAATATTTGTTTCAGAGGCCCTATATGTGAAATTAAACTAATGATTCCATTCATAGAGATAAATTGAGATAATATGTGTGTGTCTGAATATCCAAACCATGTGCTGTTCTTGATCATCTATATTTTGCAGAATCTTCATGTTAATCTGCATGGTAGAAGAGTGTGCAGTGATCTGACTCCCTTGTGCTCAGAGGCTGCACACTTCACGATCGTCTCACAAGATCCAGGCTTGCTAACAACATTGTCATGCCAGTCACTCGCTGCATTCTATGTAAAATAATCTTGTTAGGTCAGCCATTAAACAATTTGCTCCCAAACTACTTTTTACTTTTATGCAGCCAGTTGACAGGAATTATACCTGGGTTCATTTTACACCGTTCCCTCTGCACCAGGCAGTAGCCTGTGAGCAGGGTAACTCCTCTTTGGCTTGAAGCAGTATTGATTCTTTATTAAGTCAGTGAATAGTTCATAGCAAGACCCTTGGAGCTCTATAATGCAGTCATCCCTGAGAAAGGTGGCATTTATCTATTGTGACAAAGCACAGGACTCCCAGTGTCATGTGTGTTCACTGCTGCACATCTAGTCCCTGTCAGTGCACATTGTGTTCCTTCAGAAATACGTGGTATAAAACCAGTTTATTTAATAAATGTGATCTTCTGTACATGCTTTCTGTATATTTATCCTTTGTAGAAAATAAGGTACTACTTCTGCTTCCTTATGGAAGTAAAGTTGGAAGGCTTTTAAATTAACCTAATTTATCTTTATTGTACAACATACATTTAGAACATTCCTTTATTTGTATCTGCTATTAGTAAACCGAGACATATACTGTACATACATATATATGTCTTATATATATATACTGCACTTAATTTATATGATTAACTTCTGTCTGCAAAGGTAAAATATGCTGTTAATGGTATTTAATTAAACACAAGCAATCAATTTACCCCTTTTACAGTATGTTTTAATAAACACATAATTTACACACTGAATTTACTGACTGAAACAGGACACCTAAACAAAAAACAAATTCTTTGCATGATTACATCAAAATATGAACATTTAATTCTAGGCTACTTGTTTAATGTTCAAAATAACTGTTCAGTCTACAATGAAGAAAAAAAATGCATTTTACTTAAAGCTTAGTAAATTATATGTCAAAATGGCTGAGGGAACAATTCCATAACTTTGACAGGTTGTTCCCTTGACAGAACATGCATACTAAGGATAGGTAAATGGCATTTATTGTTTTTCACTTCACATTATAAGGAGGCCATAGCCTTATGAGTTTGAATTTTTAGCTCATCCTCACCAGGTTATTTTCCTTAAATTCATATTTTTCTGCCTATTTGGTAATGTGTATTGTACACTAACCACATGCAACCGCATGCCTGCTTTTCCTAAATCATGACTCACAACTGTTCAGTTTGGCTACTGATTGCTCATAAAGCTGTTATATCTAACAGCCCTGGAGCAAACGTGTTCCTATGACCTTCGAGTTGCCAGCACAGGTGCTGCGCAGTTCAGATGGTTTTGCTGTAATCCTTGTTGGCTTACTTGACAGAGAACTGAGGAATGAGTGGGTTAATGTTTATTGAACCAAGTTTATTGGTGGAGACATGATGGTGTTGTGTCATCTGGAACAGTGTGTTAGGGGGGGATTCTACTGGCTCCCTAGGTGACTGGAGAGACTGTGACAAAATGAGGTACTGACCTGTCCTGCAGGGTCTAACATATGCCGGCCCAGACACTACCAGACAGTCCCCAGTGAGACATTGCAATGATTATTGAATATTAGCATTTTTGTTTTGTTTTTAAGCAGCTGGAGATATCTGGTGATGTATTAAGTCGCATGGGTCATGTCATAGGAATGAGCTGCTAGTTAAAAAAGAGCTTGATATTAGTTCAGCTTATTTCCCTTTAGCCACCAGCAGTATGCTGAAAACAGCCATGCATTTTCACAGTTCACTATTTTGTCATCTAGAACCCTTTCTTCTGTAGTAAATTTGATATTTAAATAGTAAAATAGATTCCATTTAGACTAATGATGATAATTTTAATTCTAATGGTAACATTCCAGGGAGGAAAGATATAAGTTAACATATATAAATAAATAAATAAATAAATAAATAAAAATACATTAATTTTGTGTCCTACACATCTATTAATGACTAAACAACATAGCAATAAATAGCGTACAGCAGCTGAGCATTAATTAATAGTGTTCCTTCTAAAATAATAACCACTTTTAATTAGTGTGTGTACTGTGTGCAGTGATGACACTTGAATTAATCATGCTTATTGATAAAGTGTTCCTGATAAACAAATGTTAAAGACCAATATGTCTCCATTACACAATATATTTACATGAATTGCATTCAAGAGTCTTCCATACATGTTTTTTTTTTTTCATTTTTTTTTTCTGGTGTTTTATACTCAAGTAGATATTCCACAGAAGCCTATAATTAGTGAGTTAGGCAGCCGAAGGATGATTAAACATATAAAGATAGGACTGTACACTGTCTTACTAGCCAAGGGCAGAGAATCTTTTAATGGCTAACAAATAATTTTATTTATAATGTTGTAGGTCTGTATGTAGTTCGTTTTGGTGTTCGCATCCAAAACAACCAAACTTACATCTTTTGCCTTCCTGTATGTTCATGTTCATGCATATTACTGTTTGTAAAGGTACAAAAGCATATTTTTTAGTCCAAGTAATAATAATAATTATTAATTAAAAGTTTTCATTGCAGTGGCAGTGCTACACATTGGGGAAAAAAAGGTCTAATTAACATGCAAGAATTGTGTGTGCTGGTACAGTGGTGGCATAATTGATAGTGTTATTTGCCTTGTGAAGGAAAATTATAGATGCAGTACACTTTAAAAATATATATAATTATAGCTTGGTAGTAATGTTGAAAAGGTTATGTCAGCTACATATGCTTGATGTAATTAAAGCCACTTAAACATGGGTAATATATTACCAAGTTGAAAAACGAGTCTAGTGTTTGGAATTTCAAGAAGAAAATGCAATTTAATTAAAAACAGGAGTTTTAATCTGCTGTGGTCATATTTATACATATAAATTATTTAATAAACTACAAGACAATGCTTTAGCTGTAGACCTACCAGCAGAGTGTAGAGTACCAAAGGATAATGCAACATTTGATATTAAGATGGCATTAACTATGCACACATGCCAATCAGCTGCATTGTGTGCCCATGTGCTTTTTCATGTATTCTTACAATTTAGTTTGGTAGGAGAAAGGATTGCAAGTACGCTGTTTCTTCTGGTTTTGTAACATCATGGTGTCAGTCAGTGTAGGTTTATAATTGTACAAGTTTGGTGTCACTTGAAATCTTTCTAAAGATGCCATTTATTAAACATTTGATTTTACTTAATTGTTATTGTATGTTATAGTTAATTGCTATTGTATGTTATTTAAAGATAGTTAAATAAGTTGAAACGCCCAGGATCAATTAGAGGCAATAGAAGTATTAAGTTCCTGAAGAAATAAAAGAATAATATTTTATTTCAAAATGCAGTGCTACACAAATTCAAAGCAGATTGGTTTTCAGTTCTTGTCAATTTAAATATTAGATTTCCAAAGTTTGATGTCGACAACTATCTCATTAATTAAATACTTACACTATGAACTATAAACAATAAAAATGGCATCAGAAGATTGCATAATTGCATGATGTTGTGGAACATCCTACATCCTCAACGTGCAGCTTCTGTCCATCTTTGTTCCATCCAAGAGTAGAAGACCTGCTGGAAAAATAGTTTAAATGTTAAAAGCACAGCCCTGATCCTAGCCTCTGTGTCAGGGCCTAAAACATAAATCCTTCTTATATTGTTAATATCCCCTGTGTGCCAAGGAAGGACTCCAGATATGTCAAAACTGTTACAGATGAATTAGGAGTTAATTGACAATAGATATAATCATTAACTATTACATTTCAGTTAGGATTAATCTAATTATTACATGCTGTTATATATGAAACGTATAGGCCTATCTGTTTAAGTTCCAAGGTTTTGATTTGATTGTGAATTGAAGGCATGTGTTCAACCATCCTCAAAGCAAAATGAACCCTGCACTTGCTGTTGATGTTTGTCTCTCTTATGTAAGAGCGCTCCTGAGGGTCCTCCCACAGATAGGATTCAATATACACCATTAATATCACACATTGTCCTATACAGACCCAAATGAGTCCATAAAAATGTAGGTAAATAATATGCAAAACACATCCACCAGAAGTGAAGAGTAAGTACTTCAGTCTGAAATACAAATGGGTAGAGAGACGGACAGACACATGTGCTTAATGTACATTGCTGCATACATACTTCAATAAAAACATATATAAAGACATCATTATTAAATTACAGTCCTATCTCTTAACTAATTTGAAAAAAGGTACTGTATAACCTTTGTGCTTAAATCTAATCCTGGCAGATAAGGAAGAGGTGAAGGCAAGGTGGGACTCTGCAAGCCGAGAGAAAGAAACCTCGGTCGGCCTTTGTATTGATTCCGGGGCTGTTGAAAAGGTCTTTGGTCATGCCCTTACCAAAGCATACTAATTTGCTCGATCAAGTCTGTCAGAATATCGACTGGAAGGAGCCGCAGCGTCTGCTTTTGTGTTCCCTTCAGCGGGGAGCCTGTCTGTGAAACAGGATTATCAGGGGTCATGCAGACAGTGAAAGGATGTCCATCACTTCCCTTCTGGTAATGCAGCGGGGCGGGCTGGGGAACGGGATTGAAATGTAGGAGACGGAACGCATTGTGAGAGAGAAATCAACACTGAGCGTGCAGATTCCCTGGCTACATACGAACAAAATTGTGTTACTTCTGATTGGCTTTGTCTTGATAAAAAAAAAAAAACGATTCGCTGAACTATTAAATACATTAGAATGGATCTGCACCAAGGCCGTGCAGTCGTGACGTCCTTGTGTGGCAACTGTGTGCCTCCTTTTTAACATACTCGCATACCCTAAACATGTAACATATTTCCTTTAAGGTCAGTTTCCAGAAATCTTTTGCCATATTCCCTGCATTTGCTACACATTTGGCATGATAAGAAAACAGACACAGGATGGTACAGTTGTACTTAGAATGACAATAATGAATATTGTTCAGTTGTTCTGGTGTATTCTCCACAGATCACTTACACTAAGGAGCCATATGCTGCTGCCCTTTCTGCTTCTTCAAGGCTGCTGTCCACTGACTTTATTGAGATTACTATAAATCACTAAGTACTTAAGATAAAGTGCTGGGTTAATTGATCAAATTACACCAATTAGGTAATTAACAGCTCAGGTGAAATGAAAATCCCTTAAGGAACAGACTTGTGTACCTTGGAGTCACTGAAGAAGCCCTTTCTCTCAGTGCTCAGGAGAAAGAGGTTACAGGTGTTATTCTTGACACTATGATGATGTAGTTAAACTGCTATCCCTTCAGAGTGCCCCAATGCAAGACTGCAGACTGTGCTTTGGCATGTTGGCACCATTATTTCACTATAAATAAATGGCTATCCTAATAATGATACCTTGATTGGTATAAAATAAATAAATAAAGACAAAAATGTCATGAAAAAAGTTTCACTTAAAAGGAGTAGTTTATAGAAACAAAAACTATTATTAAGAATAGCTTTTTTCTGCTACTTCCTATTACTGTTTTTTTTTTTGTAGTAAACACCTACTAGAATGAACATCATAGTAAGGATAAGCCTTCTTACACCATGTACATTAATTTGATTTATAGATGTCTGATTATGAATTATAGAGCACACATGTTTCTAGTTTCAGGTTCTTCAACCAAAATTAATTGATTGTTTTTATTCTCACTGCAACAAGGATGCAGTCACTGCACCACACACTGCTTTGTCTAACTACACAGAGGCATTCTGACTGGAGATGCACATCTTGTTAAATGTAGCAAATAACATACATTAAAAGAAGAAACATTTGGAAGGATTGATTGTGTGTTTGCATAAAAATGGGTGCTATTAAAATTGTAATCATGATACACAGAGCAATGAACCTGTTAGAGCAGTGAACTCTGGTTTGAGAGCACCGTTTGCTGCAGTGAAAAGCAAGGTTCCATCAAGTCACTATCTCTGCTAATTGATTGCTTTTTTTTCTTGAGCTTTTTTTTTTTTTTTTAAGAGACTACACAAGGGACATTTAAAGGCAATTTTCTAGGAATAATCCCTGTACATTAAATAAGAACTATAATAAGCATTGGGAAGTAATTCAGAAATATCAGTTAGAAAGAAATACTATGCCAAACCATCAGGGTGATTTTCCAAACCTTTGACCCAGAGCACAATTTTCTCCTGATTTAAAAGGGAAACCTTTAAAGTAAACATCATACACTGTAGCCATGGAAAAGTGAATACAAAAACATGTATTTATTCCCTTAAATGGTAGCTTGGGATTTTAGCAAGACTTGTTTTAAGATATTAAAAAATACAAACAAACACTAGGTGCATTTACACTGCCATTTCTGATCCGGATCAAATGCATCGGAACATTTGATCATGATCAGTGGTGTTGCGTTTACACTGCCATTTGATCAGGATCAACTTTCAGTTGCCACAGGGGCCCTCGCATGTGCACTAGCATGCAAGTCCAAACTTCATTTTTTGCATATATTAAATTAGTCCTTTATAATACGGCTATATCAAAAACTGACGTTTTATCTCGTTGCGAGATAAGTAAAACCAATGTATTTTACCTATATATACAAACATTTTTTGCAAACATAAAATAAGTTACTAAGCAGCCGAAGCATTTGAAATTAAAATACAATTCTATATTTTTTCTTAAGATAAAGTAACAAGCCATTTAGTGTTGATTTTAACAATATTTCATTTTTGAACTGGTGCATGTCTGCTGCTAGCCTTTAAAACACTGCCGTATTAGCACGTCAGATTAAACTTAATTATATGTATATATTAGTCACACAGTCACACAGGGCTGTATGCAAAATTGTATTGATCTCATTGCGAATTATTATAACAAGTAAAAGCAACGCACTTGCATATTTTTCACAACAGAAGCATTGAAAATAAAACTATAATTATGTATTTTTGCTAACATAAAATAACAAGCCATTTAGTGTTAGTTTTAACAGTATTTTATTTATAATACAGACAGTGTTCTCCTGTCTGCTCCACTGATATGAAGGGTGTTTGTCTGCTCCCCTATCTCTAAAACACACGCCGCAGCAATGCATGTTGGAACTTGAGCCGGTCGAGCATTTACACTGCCAGCATCAAATGGTACAGATCCAGATCAAATGCATCGGTAGCATCTCCCCGAGAGGTACATTTGATCCGAGCATTTACACTACCATTTCTGATCCTGATCAAATGCTACCGATGCATTTGGTCTGCATCAGAAATGACAGTGTAAATGGGCCCACCATTTGTTTACCAGTTGTCCTGGTACAGTACTGTATGTAAGGGTAGAAAACCCCAAACTTAGCATTCACAACTAGATCTCTGTGAAGGTAATGCCATCTTTGCAATGTTCTCACTGCCCTCAGATTACCGGCATAGACACAAAGTTGATGATTTACAGTGCACCCGGAAAGTATTCACAGCGCTTCACTTTTTCCACATTTTGTTATGTTACAACCTTATTCCAAAATGGATTAAATTCATTATTTTCCTCAAAATTCTACAAACAATACCCCATAATGACAACGTGAAAGACGTTTGTTTGAAATCTTTGCAAATTTATTAAAAATAAAAAACAAAAAAAATGTACATAAGTATTCACAGCCTTTGCTCAATACTTTGTTGAAGCACCTTTGGCACCAATTACAGCCTCAAGTCTTTTTGAGTGTGATGCTACAAGCTTGGCACACCTATTTTTGGGCAGTTTCTCCCATTCTTCTTTGCAGGACCTCTCAAGCGCCATCAAGTTGGATGGGGTGCGTCGGTGCACAGCCATTTTCAGGTCTCTCCAGAGATGTTCAATCAGATTCAATCAGATTGGGCTCTGGCTGGGCCACTCAGGGACATTCACAGAGTTGTCCTGTAGCCACTCCTTTGTTATCTTGGCTGTGTGCTTAGGGTCATTGTCCTGTTGGAAGATGAACCTTCGCCCCAGTCTGAGGTACAGAGCGCTCTGTAACAGGTTTTCATCAAGGATGTCTCTGTACATTGCTGCATTGATCTTTCCCTCGATCCTGACTAGTTTCCCAGTTCCTGCCGCTGAAAAACATCACCACAGCATGATGCTGCCACCACCATGCTTCACTGTAGGGAAGGTATTGGCCAGGTGATTAGCGGTGCCTGGTTTCCTCCATAGAGGAGTTCAATCTTTGTTTCATCAGACCAGAGAATCCTTCAGGTGCCTTTTGGCAAACTCCAGAAGGGCTGTCATGTGCCTTTTACTGAGAAGTGGCTTCCATCTGGCCACTCTACCATATAGGCCTGATTGGTGGAGTGCTGCAGAGATGGTTGTTCTTCTGGAAGGTTCTCCTCTCTCCACAGAGACACGCTGGAGCTCCGTCAGAGTGACCATGGGGTTCTTGGTCACCTCCCTGACTAAGGCCCTTCTCCCCCGATCGCTCAGTTTGGCCGGGCGGCCAGCTCTAGGAAGAGTCCTGGTGGTTCCAAACTTCTTCCACTTACGGATGATGGAGGCCACTGTGCTCATTGGGACCTTCAATGCTGCAGAATTTTTTCTGTACCCTTCCCCAGATCTGTGCCTCGATACAATCCTGTCTCGGAGGTCTACAGACAATTCCTTGGACTTCACGGCTTGGTTTGTGCTCTGACATGCACTGTTAACTGTGGGACCTTATATAGACAGGTGTGTACCTTTCCAAACCATGTCCAATCAACTGAATTTACCACAGGTGGACTCCAATCAAGTTGTAGAAACATCTCAAGGATGATCAGTGAAAACAGGATGCACCTGAGCTCAATTTTGAGTGTCATGGCAAAGGCTGTGAATACATATGTTCATTTTTTTTGTTTTTTGTTTTTTATTTTTAATACATTTGCAAAGATTTCAAACAAACTTCTTTTACGTTGTCATTATGGGGTATTGTTTGTAGAATTTTGAGGAAAATAATTAATTTAATCCATTTTGGAATAAGGTTGTAACATAACAAAATGTGGGAAAAGTGAAGCGCTGTGAATACTTTCCGGATGCACTGTAAGTACAACCATCTGTGAAATTGTCATTCCCCATACTCTACTATACCTGCTCAAATACAGGAGACGTGAGCACAGCTTAATTCCCTGTGTCTGGACACTCCACAGCCCACAGACAGACACATCTTGTGAATGAGGGCTGTCTCTCTGACCGTTCTATTACAGTTTGAAGTATGTGTTTCTTTAAGAGTGAGGTTAACCTTCCCCTTAGTGATGGTAAAGTTTCTTGGCAACTGCAGATCTAGCAACAGGCAAATATCTCCATTAGGTAAATTAAGAAAATATAATTCTTAATGATATCAAGAAGAAATGTATGAGCAAGATTTGTCCCCATGTTTGTCTCGTATATTTCTTTTTGTTTAAATACATATACACATATTCTGAAGAGAGCCAGGTCCTTTCTATTTTAAATTCAGTACATTTAATTCAATAATTAATGTCATCATAAACAGCATATCATTCAATATATGAACAGCAACATTTCTCAACATGTTTTTGAATTGCTTTAAATAGACCGCATTGCCTCTTATACATTCAGTACATGATGGAAGCACTTGGAATTATGTAACCAGGCCCTGTCAATCAACCTGACTTCAGTGTACCTCAGTGTATGCCACTATAAATAACCTATTGTGCCTCAAACTCGGTGTCTAATATCTGTGTGCCATGTGAAACTCTAGACTTGGTAAACAACGGATCAAGCATCACCAAAGAACTCTCAGTTGAATAGCATATTTCGTAAATTTAACAAATGCCCTGTTATTGGATGAGTCCAGTTGCACACTTCTTTAGACGGGCGAGGTCAAATGCTCTTACCATCTATAGGTGGGACATCTGCTGAAGCTTCCCGAGTGTACAGAAAAACCCGCTCAGGAAACCCTTTAACCTGATCACAAAAGTATTTTCATTTCACTTCAGTATGTTTTGTTTGTTTTATTTGCAGAGCAGGTGTTTTATAACCATTAGACTGTCTGATACAGCCTCATCACTGAGTAGTAAGCAAATACAGCAAGCGGACAGTCCATTCATGCAAGTGATTTTTTTTTTCTCTCAATGGAACCATCTGGTGACTGAAAAGATAAATGTTTAGCTGAATGCTTTGTATTTTCGCCCACATCATTATCTTTCGAAGAAAGCTGGCAGAGATCCGGCCACCTCTCCAGAAGCACTGCCATTTTATAAAGTGTTTGGTGTTTTATGTCTTTGTGAAGTCTAGTAGAGTAGGGTGACCTTTTGTCATCCAAAAGGAGTTCCATATATCATTAGGCCAACTGATATTATGGTATTGTCATAGGCCTCAAAGAATGCCTAATTTTATGTATCGGAGATAAACAAACAAAACATTGCTTTCTGTAATAAAAAAGGCAGTTCTCATATATTGTGCAATTTTCTTTTAATAGTTCCTTTTTAGTTATTTATAATGCAGTTATGCTTCCAAACTTAGGAGAAGCCGTCTGGCAAGACTGTGACCTATTGGCTGTAAAAATTATCATCATGGTTGCTGGCAGTGAAGCAAAGGCAAATTATTTAATTTACATTTACAGTGACAAATCCCTTACAAACAACAAAAATGTTGTGTAAAAATAAATAAATAGGCATAGCGTGTTGCTTCCTTTCTTCCTCCTTAGTGTTACTCTGTAAGCATACTGTAGCTCTCTGATTTCAGGCTCTACCCTGTTCCTGTTGCAATGGGCATGCGTCTGTTCCCCCACCATCCTAACCTTCTGGTCGGAGATTGCAGATGTTTCATGTCTTAGGTTTAATATGATTATTGGCCTGCTAACTTGAGTTACTGGTGTGGCTGCAATGTAGGAACGTATGATGTCATTGCAGTTTTTGTTCGTTTGTTTAAAATAATAGAATATGCTCTAGCCTATATATTTTGCTTTTGTTATGCTTAATCAAACATATAGAGAGGCAGCAGGGAAGGTTACATAGATGGATACATATATATATGGACATAGAGTTCATAGATGAGCACTAGATGCAGATTGTTTAAAATTTAAAAAATAAATAAAAATAAATTAAAGAGTACTTCATAGCAGGTTTGCAGGTAGAAAGAACAATCATCTGCCACAAAAAGTAATTATCATTTAAGTCCAACTTGTGATTGGTCCATACGTACATACACTACTAAGTAATAATAATGATAAATAAATAATATATATATATATATATATATATATATATATATATATATATATATACTGTAAAACTTACAATACTTCCCAGGCAGATGGGTTGATTGGCATAATCATGTAAACAAAAGTGTTTAAATGTTACACATCTTTCTTCTTTTCAGTAAATATATATACCGTATATTCATTTTAATAAACACCATCACGTGTGTTTTTATTAACTTATTTCTCACTTTATATATATATAAAGTTTATATAACACACACACACACATATATAGCTGTATATTTGTATGGCTGTTAATTGTAGTAATTGAACTAATTGTCGATTGTGACATAAACAATGCATTAATGAAGTATAATGTTGATGGTTTGGTTTAAAGCATATTTCCACAGTTTTGTTGAAGTGCTTTTTGTTTATTTAGCGAGAGTTCACAGTATATTGAATCTTAGACTGCTAACAGAATTACCGGTATCTTGTTTTCAATCCATTGTGTTGTTCACCATACATTGAATGTGAATGTGATTTGTTTTAATCTTTGTCAAGTAAATTATAAAAAAATAATAATAATTAAATTAAATATTAAAAGCCTGGCCTATTAGCCTACTACTACAATGAAGCAATGTTTCCAGGCTCTTCTTACCCTGCATGAGTCTTCTTATTTATGAAAGTTAAATACAAATGCTGGTCTCCTACAATCGCCGGTCTCCAATTGACGCCGGGGCTTCTTGCAGTTATTTGGAATAAATGCCGGGGTCGTTTGATTGAAGTTTTACGGTATATCAATTGAAGCAGTAGATGTTTTATGCTGGACTTTTATAGGTACTCCCATGAGACCATTATAGGGCCATTATAAGCCACCTATCGGATTGTATATAGTGTTGTCATGGCTTCAAAATGGAGATAAATTCAGTGATTGTGTATCCATAGTTACCCTTTATGTGAATGTTTTTTTTTCTTTTCTGTGAGAGGAAGAACTACAAGAACAGTCAGTGTTTTCCTCAGTGGAGTACAGACTACAATCACCAGAGACGCACACACACACACTCGGGTCTCCTTGCAGCATGGTGTGCTCTAAGGACATTTTAAGCCATTCTTTTAGATTGATTTAACAATTGAACTTGAAAGAAGGTGTTTGGACTCAGCCTTTGTGGATTGTGAATAGAAACCCTCTTGACTCAGAAGGAGAACTCACAGGATTAGCCATTTATCAAGGCACACACTTAATATAGTGTTAAATGCTGTTCTATCCAGTTTGGATGATACACTCATTTAATATCTTTGACCTCACCCTTGTCTTCATATAACTGATCGATGCTTAGCATGTTCATTGGATGTTATGTTCTGTTAGGAACAGTCTCTCAAAATGATGATTTCAATGTCACATGTAGTAAGCTCTTCTAATATTTCACATATTTGATATAATATTGTCATTTACATACATTCGATTTTTTTTAGAAGGAGTATGCATGCATCTTTGTCCCTTACTATAGGTGCACATATGGGTGCATTCCCATTTTACCTGAAATGAATGTGGTTTGAAGTTCAGTATTATTTACAATTCAGTAAAAACACAAGGTTAATTAGTCAGTTTCACATGCTGAGTAACCAGAAGCGTAGTTCAAGCAAAACAGCTATCTTCACCATCTTGTCCTTTTTCCTTTTTTCCTTTTTTGCTTGAAGGGTAAATGGTGATCTATTCCCCAAGATATCAAAATTTATTGTAGTGTACAACAAGATCTGTCGTGGCATCTGAAACGGGATTTTAAAATCCCAAAAGTGCTCTGTGTCGCGTGTCTGGGAAGGCTTGGATTAGTTATATCTGATCTCTGAAAGGGTGCTGGCATTATCTAGACATGTCGTCATTCGGGATTTAATTCATAATGGCTCCCCACTGTTTGTATACCAATTAAATGCATACATTTCATTCTTTATTTTTACCACTGAATTGTATCCACAAATCTCTTGTGGGAGCTAATAAATAAATAAATAAACCAAATACAATTTTGAAATATTAAAATAAAATGCAAGTGATTTAATCTAATCCTTTACATTTTTTTCATTTTGACATCCACATCCTTTGCGAGCAAGTGAGTGTCACACTGTTAGTGTCAAACTGTATTTAGATTTTGTGATATGAAATAAAGCATATTGAAGGTGATTCAGCATCAAATATGTTTCTTTGTGACCAAATTCCTGGTCTAAGATTATGTTTAAATGGGTAAATTGAGTCAAACTTCTACTCGTCCACATACTTGTTAAAATGACAGTTGGACAAGCCACATTTCAAATAGGGGTGGGGTTCTCTGTATCCCTTTGATGTCACCTTGTGCCTGTTGATCGATACTTACTCAAGAGTCAAGGTTTCTTAAGGTGGCTTTGAATCAGGAGTAAATTAATTACCATTCAAATGCAAAGCGAATGCAAGTCTCTGCTCAAATCTCATTGAATTACTTATTTGCCATCACTTAAGATGCCTTTATGATAGTGCACCCTTATGCAAGTTTATATACATACACATTTATACATACACATACATATATATACACACACACACATATACATACTATATATATATATATATAATATGTGTGTGTGTGTATATATATATATACATATGTATATAATATGTATATATGCATGTGTGTATGCACATGTATATATACACACACACATACATATTATATATATATATATATATATATATATATATATATACACAAATGTGTGTGTGTGTGTGTATATATATATATACACGCACATATATATATATACACACACACACACACATTTGTGCAAAGGCCTTTTCGGCCTGAAAAGACTGCATGGCTTTGGGGTCTAAACCTTGCCTGTGTATTTGTGCAGCTTAGAGACACGAGTTCGCTTGCCATTGTTTGTAGTTATTTTTCAAATTTCCTCTCCGTTTCAGTGTAGAGTAAAAGGTCAGTGTTTGTATTGCTTTCAATAATGATTAGAAGTGGATCATTTTCTACTATGCGTAATTATGCAATTGTTGATAATTATTGAGTGATTCATTAACAGCACATTAAAAACTGCTAATGCCTTTGCCATACACAATCAGGACCAATTTAAAGGACATCTAGAGATAACTTCACTATATATTAGACTCAGTCTTACTAACCTTTTTATCTTTGTATTTATTTGTTTCACTATATTAATACTCACTTAATTTTACATAGTAACCTCATGAATTTTTAGAGGGAAGAAATTGTGGAATTAAAACACCTTTTTTTTTTTTTTTTTTTTAGCCCAAAGGTCAGATTTAGTCATCTCAAGAGGCAAAGTATTTCAAAGCACCAGAGTTTTTCTTTTCAAAGGCCCTAGATCCAAAAAGTGATACTTGGATCGATGCACATTTAGCAAGTGCATGTCAGAATGCCTTAACGACTGAGATGGCAAAACAGGGGAAAATATCATACAGAAAACTGGAGACCAGATAATTCAATACTACAGAGGTTTAAAACGTGTTTTTTTGTTGTTGTTTTTGTACCTTATGCTGAGTATAATCCTAGTTAGTGTTATACTTCATTTCCACCCTTTTTACACATTTATTTCAATCTCTTTTGCTATTGTGTGTGCAGAAAGCAATGTTAAAGATTCATATTACATTACAACAGTAGCACCAATTGTATCATCACTGTCTTTGCCTTAATATGAGTTAGCTGGTACACTGGTAAAACATGGCCACCGTTTTAGGTTTAGTCAATATTCCTTGTGTGCTGCATTGAAAAAGCCCCACCCCAACACAAGTGAAATGCATAGGCAGGAGCCCTCACCATGTAATGGAGTTTAATAAGAAAAAAAACTTTTTTTGATGGCTATTTATTAATCATAGTGATTAGAAGGGGGCCTGTGTTTTAAAAAAAAAGCTTAGTTTGAAATAAGAATAACTATTTATTACTAGGGGATCACAACATTTTTCAGTTTGAAATTCATATGACAAAGAGCTCGCAGTACGTGATTGAAACCGTGACCTGTTTTCGCCATATGCTGTTACAGAACATGTATCAATCAATATTCGTAATAACTTCAATAAAAAATAAAACTTTTTCGCTTAATTGATTTATTTGTAATGGTCTTGGTACAAAGTCTCTTTCATGTTGATTGATTACTGCAACAAGCTCCAGATTTAATACCACAACAAACCTCTTTGTACTAATAACCATTGGGACAATAAAGCTCCGGGGCACGGTGTTTCCATTCACTTGAAAGTGAGGATTTGCTACTTAAGTGTGCGAGGGACGTAGTTTATGTGCTCTGAAGAAGCAGGCATAATGAACTATTTCTTTTAATGGCAAATTATCCCTGTTTCTATTTCCTGAAGCGAAGACCTTGCAAATTGATGTATCTGTCCTCTGAGGTTTTCACAGAGGCATTATGGCATTTTAAAATATTAATATGAAAGTACATTTAGCTGAAAGTAGCTAGTCGGGTATTCTCCTGTGACTACCATTTAGGTCACCAGAGACTGCCTGCCTCTCAGCTTCAATGATTTAGTCTAAATGTAGCTTTAAGATACTTTTCTTTTTTTTTTTTTTGGAAGTATGAGAGAGCTTTTCTTTACAGTTGCAGGTTTTAATAAACATTGTAATGCCTCATACTCCTCCTCTATATCCATTTTACTGCTAAACCCGGTCTGTAGCCTTAGCATGCAGTGAATGTCAGCCCAGCACTACACTGGCAGCACAGCCGTTCTAAACACTGATTAACACAGACTGAATGTCACATCTTGTTATAACATTAGACAGACAGGGCTTTCCTGAGAGATTTAAAAAAGAACACGCACTGATTCTCTCTGCGAAAGCAGGGCGGTGGATGAGAGGACTAGCCAGTAAATCTTGTTCAGGGGTTATATCTCTGCTTTGTGAACTAGGGCAAAATCAGCTTGTTGTTTAGTTTTTTTGTCACAAAGACCAATTTGATGTAGAGAGCCAATGTAGCATGTCGGGAACAAGAGTATTGTTATTATCAGTAGTAGCAGCAACAGTAGTAGTGTGGATTAGCAATGTAGTAGCAGGAGTTATAGCAGTACAAGTATTATTACTAGTGGAAAATAAGCAGTCAAAATAGCAGTGTGTTAAGAAATAAACTTTTATTACACAATAAAAATATAGAATGTAAAAAGCGAGAAAAGACTAAGCAGGGGGAGAGAGTCAACCACTGGAGAGAAGAGGAAAAAAATGAGGCCGACAGGTTAGGTGTCAGATTTAAAAGCTCTTCCGTGAGACATTTCTTGTGGGCTTGTTTACATCTGGTACTTCATGGTCATTATTTGCCTTTGAGGTCAAAGAAATATATATGTGTCAAAATCCACACCGAGGAGTCCATGTGACAGTTGTTATAGTTACTTTAAAACAAATGAAGGCTTCTGTCATTAGCATTGTAGGAAATGTATAAATATTGATTAGAAAACTTAGATGATACGCTAAAATACTGACCCTTTCTCACCCTTTTAAGGAAACAGTCATAAATAAAGAGCATGTCTACTTCTGCAGTGAAGTAATTAATACATAATTCATCCAGAAAGTGTACTAATTATCATTTCTTATTATGTAGTGTTATGACAATGATAACAGATGTGGCGTATTTGCACATAATGAACACTTTTCTGTGTGTTGTGGCTTTATATTTATGGTTTAGCCTAAAAGAATCATTTTAATAGGGCAGATAGAGCTCTGTTCAAAGGCTGCCACTGACACACATTTTTTTTTTCTACTTTCAAAACAAAACCAAAATCGATAAACACAATTTCACAATCAAGAGAAAATAGCTCACCACTATCATAGGTCACTACTTGATCATTTATTTTACATCTTCTTTCTAAGGCAAAGATTTCCACGGATCTTAATAACCAGTGGTGCCAGTGTCTGGATTTATCCTCAGAAGTGAAACTGTGCAGTCCCTGCACTTTCATACAAAATAACTATCCACATACATGTAGTCTCGGTTTGTGCAGAATTCCTCTTTAAAAAGTCATTGTCAGAAATGCCAACACTATAACAACTCTTAATTACTCTGTTTATGGTAAGTGCTTTTATTCACTTTTTCCTTCTTTTTCCTCTGAAGGAAACATCCCTTATTGTATTTGTTATAAAACTATAAGGAATCAACAGCTTACAGATTTAGTGAAAGACCATGTTTTATGTTTTCTGCTGTTGAATTTCCACTTAGTTTATCAATAGTTATCTCAATAGTTTCTGAATAAACTTAAACATGACTGTAGCTCAAGACAGAGACCTTATCAGTAGTAACAGTTTTGTGCTGAAACATCTTATTATACATACATAGGCTGTGTCCTTTAATTCCCTACATACCCTGGTCCTGATAATGGGGGAGTGAATTAATGTATGCATTTATTTGTTAGCTTACTCATTTGGCAGGTAATGTTTGCTACTGTAATAACTAATAAACTTAACTGTTTATGATTCCAGTTTGGGAAATTCAAAAATACTTCTGAAACTCAGTATACCAATTTTGCAATTTGCTATTTTGTTTTAAGATGATTTTTATTATCAGTGTAATTAGCTGCAATTAAAAGTTGTGTTTGATCTACTTCAGTGTCTGACAGAGTTAATTTCTGGAGTTAAGTTATCAAAACCGAATCACTGCATGTATCACCAAAATATGGTTTCAAATGCAGGGAGTGAATACTTTTAAACTATTGTGTATTTTATTAAAATGATAATTACTCTTAATACATTTTTACTGCCATTCAAGTTTGTTTAATTTACACTTATATATATGAATAGTGAATATATTACAAAATAATATTTATATCTCCTTTATTTTATTGGTTGAAATAAACATTGTGGTTCATTTGTACAATATATGTTCACCCAATAATTATATGGGTGACAGGCCAAAATATCCCATTTATTACAAATATATATATATATATATATATATATATATATATATATATATATATATATATATATATATACAAATTTGCCAATTTTGGCATAGGTAAATATAAAGATTGCACATTTCTACCATATAAATTTAAAATGTATGGTCTTGTCTTCTTTTTATGAAAACTGTCCTGTAATATATCCTTCCGGCAAACAAGTAAACCCTTCCCCTGCCCGGCCTTGTATTATATTGCCTCTTTCCATCATGAATTGTAATCTAAAAACAGGCTAGCAAAAAGCTTTTGAAGTGTTGTGCTAATTTGATTAATATGTAGCCCCTATCCTGTTATGATGCACTTTGCCTTATGCATTTTAAATGGCAAACACGAAGTGGCTTGCATTTGAGATACAAACACTGCATATTAAATAAATAAGCAAGATTGCTTTGAGAGCTCCTTCTAGCAAAAAGCTCTATGAGCACTTTGAAAAGCCTAAGGTTAATTATTTGAAGGTATAATGATATTTCTACAGTAAATAATTGCATTAATAAAATTAATATAAATCCTTTGTGCCATGCAAAAAGCTGTAACAACTCACTTTGATTAGCTAAAGCTGTTTGAGTTACAATCCATTTGAAACTGGACTTTGATGACATATTGCCTGCATAATATCCCTTTTCTTGTTTTTGTTGTTCCCCAGAAGAGTCTTTTAAAAAAATATGTTGTGCATTCTTGTGAATTCACCAGACCAGTAACATTAAGAACATGAGAACATTTTGATTTCTATAAATGCTTGTATTTGCATGCCTTGTCCTTCTTCTGAAACTGCTCTTAAAGCAACAACTGGTTGCTCTTTCAGAATGAGATGCACATGAAAACATATTCTACAAAATACCCATATAATCAGGTCTATAAATAAATAGTCTGTTTCCACTTTAAGTGGACATTGCCTTTCATTTCTCCAAGCCATAGACTTGATTTTGAAAAGAAAAGTAGGCCTCACTGGCCTATCACAAATTGTAAACATAGTTTTTAATGGTGTATTTCCAGAAAGTGGAAAAAAGAGGCAAACAGTGCTCTTGTCAAAGTACTGGGTTCATAATGCGTGATTGGCAGCCAGCTCAACGTCTTCATTTAATTCAAGACTGTACATCTCCACACAGTCGTTCTATTCCAATATGTTAATATAAACTACATAATACAGCAGACATAGTTTCTTCTTAAAACAAACTGGAAATTGCTTAAGTGTAGGAGCAAAGCAGCTGGAGGCAGGTAAGCATTTTGATACTCCTCTGCAGATCTCTTGAGCTGCCTAATGCTCAGCATTCAGTCTTTACTTAGGAACTGCTGTCAGGATGTTTACCCCCCCCTTCCCAATCCCTTTTTCTTTCTGAATCAAGACAGCCAATCCCCCACCCCCCAAACCATATGCCAGGCTGTCAATAACCAGCATTTACCTTAATGTGGTGGTTCCAGTGAAAACCTAAGTCACTTAAAATTAAGGGTTCACTTGAAAAGGGTTTCCCCGTGAAATAACGCACTCTTCCAGGCTGGACTTTTTCTGTTTGTGCTTCATTTTCCTACTGCATTTCACAAATACATTAAAAAAAATAAAAAAAATCACCAGGCTGGTCTGCAAATATTCAACCATGCAGGGATGTATTCAACTTTTAATGTTGCAGTATTAAGCTTACCATCGTGTATAAATATTTATTGGCCTATTTGATACAAAACTAAATTGACCATCTAGAACCTATGTATAAATTACATGGGAACACATGGGTATACATTGCCTGTAGATGAGAGAAGCAATGGGAGGTCATTTTAAATCTCCACTTTCAGTCCCTTATATGAATAATGATCATGCAAAATAAAAACTCGTTTTTTGCCATTTGTTACATATTCATGCATGCACTATTTCCAACACAAAACAAGCCTAATGAAAGCTGTGTTTTTATCCTGCTATTTATTTTGAAGGATCCTTTTGATTATCCTGGCATCAGGTGAATGGTAAATTGATCCATTGCAACAGTTTTCATACACACACACACACACACGATGACACCCATCACAAAGTTACTCATAGTGCTAGAGCGACGGCAGCTCTGACAAAGCAGAAACAGTGCTGTCCTTAGGTTCACTTCAAGTTGTCTAATCAAGACAACAGAGACGAAATCATAGGCGTCAGCTGATCTGTAATCAACAGATGATGGCTAATCTCCAAGGAGCTGGTTATGCACATCCACACGCATGGCAGTGGGCTCTTTGTCAACAGTTTATTCAGAGCTAGGATTGCCACTTTAACCACACTTCAACAGCAACTTTAACAGGTGAGATGCCCTAGCAAGTTACGGCATCTGTAACAACAAGATACTTTGCCTACACCTTCGAGCAATTGTGACTGGCGCAGCATCTAGGCTGTTAGGGGATGATTCAGGATGGGGGGGTGTTGCTATAGCACTGTTATTGTGTTTTTTTCTTTTATATTCATTTACATTCAGTTTACATTACATTCAGTTAGTTATCCCCTTCACTCCCTGAGGAGCCCGGGTCATGGATTCCCCGCCAGCACACTCATTCCGTTTTGAGCATCTCTCAAGTCACTCCAGTTGTACCCTTTGTCCTTCCTGTCTCGCTCTGTGTTACTCCTCCAGGTGCTTTGGGCCGGCCTCTTTTCCTATTCCCTGGTGGATTCCACTTTACAGCTCTTCTGGGGATGCTGTCTGCAGACTGGTGGAGAGTGTGGCCTATCCAACCCCATTATTTCTACTTCTCTTTCTACTTAACACCATTTCTTCTACATTTCTGGGTTTTAACTGGCTCTGGCTGGGCTTCTTCACCCCAGATCTGTGTCTGTGACTTTGTCTTTCCTCTAGAGCTTCATTATTTTCCATAGGCACTCGTTGATGAATATCTGTATGTTGTTGTTCATGCCTCTCAGCCAGAGATCAGTGCAAACATATAGGTTACTGGCCATGCTAAAGCCTTGTAGACATGTTATACTCGATAATAATATTACTACTAACAGTACATATGTTTAATTGTTTTGTCCAGGAACTGTTGCAACTCCTTTTCGATCCATTTTATTTTGCTATCGGACCACTCCGAGGCAAAGCAGAACATTGTGTAAACAAAAATAAAAAATAAAAACACAAACATATTTTACATTATTGGTATTCAGTTCGATTTGGCATTTAACATTCATGCAAAATAATAATGATAATATGAACAAACCAATTCAAGCATGTCTAGTTCTGTGATGCTTTTGGGTGGGGATGCTGTGTAGAAGCTGCCTTCAGTTGCTGAATAATTTATAATTCACAGAAGGAGACATAGCATAGGGGGGAATAAAGCACAAGGTAAATCTTGTCATGTGGTGTACACCACCTTTTTTGAAATATGCCGGAGTACTCATTACATCTTTGTTTCCAGGCACAAAGACAGACCCCCTACGCTTTTATTGCAGTCATTACAACACACATAGGATTACTGATTAGTGTCCGATTAATGGTGGTATTCCCTGTGCACATCGAGAGTCTTCTACTCATGTTAACATTAAAGTTTCAGACTGCACCAGGGAAGAACTATACATTTACTGTTTTTCACTCTTGACTGACTGTTTCCCTTAAGAACTACAGCTTGAAGGCAGCCATAGGCAAACTACATGTCATACATTGAACTTTTAGTCAGAGAGTGTATCTCTGGCAGTCACACAGTACTTTGACATTGTAAAGCTTTTAATTATGTATTTTTGTAAAGGGTTATTTTTACAAACAATGAAGCATATACATTTGCTTTAAATTTAACATGTTCACTGGTAAATAATTTGATTCTATATTTGCTGCATCCATTACTTCTTCACATTAGTCTGTAGGAAATATGCTACTATTGAGACTGGTGATGAACAAAAAATTAGCAAATACATACACAGCACTAATTTAACTGAAGATCTTGCATGGATACTCAGATGGATTCAGGCCCTTTGAGCACACCAAACTGAGATTTATCAATCAGTTGTCTTGTCCTATTTATTTACCCCAGGTATTTACAGTTGTTCTTACTACAGAATTGTTTGTTTGCTTATGTAATAATTGTCTGGAAATGACACAGATTCTTGGTGATGATGATGTTGTTGTTGAAGGGTGGTTCATTAGATAATGTAGCCCTTTCTCCACAGTGAAAGTACCTGCACCACACACGTGCTATTAGCCTACTTACACATTTGTCCCAGATTTGCATGTGTTGTATCGTCAGACATGGGGCTAATGTTATGCTCTGGTCAGAACTACCAAACCTGAAGAGTGCTTATGTGTAATGCGGAATGCCAAATAAAAGATGTCCTTTAATTAAAGAATCATCATTTAAAATATAGTGTTGTACACTATGAAAAGGCCTCTTCAGAGCAAACTAAAAATATATAATGTAAAACAACTGGACACAGAATAGCTACTTCAATTCCAAGAGCCTTTAAGTGTTTTTTTTTTTAATATGATTTTGGCAAAAACAAATATGTGTTTGTATTTTGCAGTATGTCAGGGGATTGCTAATGGATTTCAAATGAAAGAAAACATTTCCCCGTGTTTTTGTCAGTAACATTTATTTTACAAGTACCCTTTATTTCCACTTATTTAAAGGCTCACCAACATGGTTTCTTTCACAACCAGCTGATGATGTTCAGTTAATTACTTGGTGAGTGAGTCAAAGATGAGGACCTGCTTGGTCTTGGTGCTTTATTTTCAGTAATAAGTGATTTCTAAGGTAAACAAAAAACCGCAGCTCTGTTATTCACTTCATCAAATGTTCCACGAGAGAAAGCCTTTCTTCTCTGAAAAAACCTGGAGTCGACTGATGTGCTAGTGCTTCCATTTCCTCTGCAAAAAAAGCTGGATTGTGCTTTGTTGTCTTCTTGTAAAAAGGTAAAGAATATTACTTCTCTTTTGTTTTATCTTAGACAGAAACTGCTAATGTGTCCGTGTGGAAAACTATGCAGTGCATTAAATCATTGGTATAGAAAGCATCAAATGAAGCTTTATTTAAAATGATGAAAAGGAAAAGAGAGAGAGAGAGAGAGAGAGAGAGAGAGAGAGAGAGAGAGAGAGAGAGAGAGAGAGAGAGAGAGAGAGAGCGCATCACATTATGCACTTGTCATAAATCAGATTCATGGAACATTTTTCTTTCCCACCCCCACCCCAAAATGTTGATTTCCTCAATTAATTTATTGTTCAAATCAAAATGTTTCAATTTTTATTTTCATTTGCTTTATAAACCATGGCATGTTGTTTCACTATTTTACATGTAGCTTTCTTGTTACAACTCAATAGTCATTTACTCAACTATCCCATTTAAAAACCTGAAAGATTACATAATTGCACAATGATTTACTTTTCTCAATACTGTTTTATTGTTTCATAGATTATTATACATACTTTTCCCCAAATGAATTTTACATGACATTCTTTTTTTTAACTATATATAAATATATATATAACTATGTAGAAGTATACTAAATGAATTAAAAAATGTGAGAGTTATATGATGTATTTGTTATTATTGTACAATGACAGTTATCTGGAGCTAGGAAGACAGCTTCTAAGCACTATTCAATGATGAGATTTCACTCTATAATTGAAATCAAGTGTGTGTTGGTCAGTTTAATGCTCTAGACTGAAATGTTTTTCTACCTTTTTAAGTGATACATAATGACAATGTTATTAAATTGATCTCATGGTGTTGTCCTGCTTAATATAGAGTTTTGTTTGATTTTGTTATTGCATTATCAGGTATATTATAATCACACTCAAATAAAAAAATAGATGACATCTTTTAATCTAAAATTAAAACTTTTGTTTAAAATGCAGGCTTTTTTAAATAGCTTTTCTTCCCCTTCAAGTTAGACCTTCTTTAACCACGTGGGACTCTCTTGTATGAAAACCAACATTATCAGCATTCGTGGACAGATCACAACTTTAGCCATCTGCATGGTTGTGCAGTAAAAACATGCATCTTAAACCAGATAACCCTTTAGATCCACAATCAAACAAATCTGCAATGAGTTTATTTTCGTTTTGTTTTTAATCTCCCATAATACTGTATTACTGTTCTGTGAGATGAAGAATACAAATTTCAATTTGTGATTAATAGGATTGCTGAAAGGACAGAAAGAAAATAATCTGAAATATTGTAGACACTTAAACTCCTCTCACCAGCCTAGAGGGAATTTCAAAACCAGTTAAACAGATACCTGAGGCCTGAGGATTAATTTTCCCATCAGTCTGAGATGGGTGTGCCAGGAACTTGCTGTTGCTCCTTTTCTGTGACCATGCTTACTCAAGTGCCAGTTTCTACAAATATGCAGTGCTGCTGTCTGTACTCTAACTGTGCCTTCGTTTTGCTGTGAATCTGCTTAAGTGGAATATGCTTTAAAATAAATAGATAAATAAAATGTAATAGCTGATATCATTTGAAAAATATTTTCATTATTGTCTTGTTATGGTGGCCTATTAACAGCATATTAAAACAAATACTAAAAATATAAATTTTATACCTAGAATTAAAAGAATATTAACTTTTTACATGTGGCGATGGGCCTACAATTTCATATAGTTGGACATTCCACTGGTGCATAGATTAAATAGGAGTTGTGTGTCCTTTAACATTATGGGTGCCATGGGTTTATTGCTTTGTAACTTTGATTGTATGAAGTGGCAACATGTCATAAGTGTTATATCCTTGATTAAACTGTGTGTCCTCAGAATCTATCCCATGTTTGGGTAGATTAACTCCATGTTTAGTCTACCTCTGGACAACTGTTTTCCAAAGAGCAAAACCATAAAATCATTTTTTTTGGGGTCTCTTTGAGTAATATGTTACTGTCTTTGAATATTTTCATGCACTGCCGAGCCTGACAGCCTTTACTACTATAATATTGCTATAGAAAATGTATGCACAGTACATCAGTGATGTATTACACTTCTTTATGTCATAATATTAAGACAAAAGCTGTTGTTTTGTATTGTTAATTTAATGCTTGTGTTATATTATGTTGTGTGTTGTATGGGCTTATGCTTTATCTCACGATCTTTGGTGATGCAATAGTTACTTGGTAGGGAAAAGGAGAATGGGGAGAAAAAAGAAACAGGCGTGAAACCACAAGAAAATGTAGAAAAACCAGGGGAACAAATTGTAAGGACATGCAGAAAGCATAAACAAATCCTTTATTTATATTTCAGGGACACACAGAATTACACACGACATGATCCACAGCACAATTTCCCTTGACATTCCCCAAGCAGATATTGATCTCAACATCTGATACACATGGTCTATCTCCCTGCTGAATTACATAATTAATACAATTATAACATATTAAAAGGCATAACTATTACTGAAACCTCACAAGGCTACAATGCATAACAATTAGCATCACACACACAAATCCTCCATTAAACCATTGTGTGTTTATGAAGTGTTGAACTTGAAGTGACAAACCTCATAACTGATGGAAAAGTAACATACTTCCTACACAGATTAATTTTAAATACCCACAAGTGTTAGTTAGGCTGTATTTGAAAATGTAACAGATATTGTCATTATTATTTATTTATTTTGTTATTTATTGTCTTTATTATTTTTAACGTGAAAGCAACTGGCCTCTGAGATATTTTTGCAAGCTGGTAAGTGAACAAATGCACATACAAGAGCATTCATTTATGTCAGCAGTACTATGAAAGTTGAAATAAAATGGAAGCTTTTAAATAATACATTGCAGTCTCAAATCAAACATTAGAAAAATGACTCCATATTATACAGTATATTAAAAAAAGCAAGCCAAGATTTTTAATGAAACCCACTCATCAGAATCCAAGCAGCACAGCTTTAAATTAATTTGTCATGTGTCAGGCTTTTGACATTTCTTCTAGAACATTATAGATTTTGCATTACAGATATTAAAGATCGCCTGAGCTACATGCATATTTTCCTCCTAATCTCTTTTCATCTGTTGCTTTTAAAAAAATTACATTACCTTGCCAAATATTCTAGATATTAAATTGAAAAAAATCTCTCTGTATTCTTCAACCTGCACCCCTGACTAAGTAATGCAGGAATTTATAATATATTGTTTTAAATAAACTTGTTGCCATCATAACAATGCTGAATATTTTATTCACATCATGCAGGCGTTTCAATCCAATTTAAATCTTAAAAATACATAAGAGCACAACCACAGCCACTGAGATAGCAAGGCAATAAGCATTACCTCACATGAGGTGCAGGTCTTGAAAACTTATTTCAGACCATTGCAGTTCCTTAGAAGTTTCCTAGACATCTGATGTCTCATTTTCTGTTGCTGAACAGTGAAGAAATTTGGTTTTGAATACATGTTGAAAGAGACCTTTTTCTGAAATAAGATGTTTTTTGTGCTGTGGAAAAGTCACCCCAGACTGAAGTTCTGAGTCTTTGTTGGCAATTCACATTTGGCATGAATTCTGTGTATTCAAAGACCTGTCTCATATTAATTTGAGTTATAAATGCTGCCTTTTATATATATATACATTTGTGATGATGACAATGGTATTATTAATATTATTATTATTATTATTATATTACTGCTTAACACCTCATTCAATACAGAACAATATAGTCCTCTCAGAATGATGTCCATCCCAATCCTATTTAATTTAATATTGCATTACATTGGAAAGCTAGAAGAGCATGTTGAAATGCATTCACAGTAAAGTAGGAATGTAACCCAAAAGCTCTAAAATAGTAGTTAACGCGAGCAGAAGAAGACCACTAAAAACTAAAAACTGGAACAAGCGTGCTTAAGAGATCACATCAGGATACAAAAGACAGGGTTGATGGAGTCCTTTTTTTAATAAAGAAGGATTAATGGACCTAGGACAATATTGTCTCATGCTTTAAAATCGTCTATATTTAAATCTTAATTAAGGATTTATTTATTTAACTATTAATTAATTTGTATGGCATGACCGTATTCTCCAGTGAACAGAACTCCACACAGACGACACAGAGGACATATTGACGTGTGAGCTCAGACATGTTTTGGCTTGACTAGAAGTTCTTATCCTTCAAAGTTTTGTTATTCACTAATAATATTGTCATATAAGCGGCGGCCTCAGTACACTCACCCTGGAGGCCTCCTTTTAGCTTAACTGGGGCTCAGCAGTGGATTTCAGCACTACCACACATTAACATCTGGTTGGTCATGACAGCCAAGAAAAAATATTCACATCGGCCTACACTTCATTAATAATACAAAAAAAAAAAACACGGCACAACTGTTGCAGAAAAAAGGTAGCTGCAGTACCAAACTGTGGTCTGCAGAAGGAAGCCCAGGACAGGTCTGAGAACGGGACCATCTGGAGTGGTGCTGATGACATGATGCATTACTGTAGAGTAAGCAATCCTTCCTCTGTGATTCTAATCTTTTAAATAATGTTTCCTCCTTGTTTCTTTCTGGGGGTTTATTTCTCAGTGTTTGTATTTAGAGAATGTTATAGGAGAGCAAAAACATTTCTATAATCCACTATATCTGTGCTCACCTAAAAACTATCAACACAGAGACATGTGCCCAAACATGTCCATATGCTCAAAACAACTCGTACCTAAAAAGTACTAAATATGTTACACTAAAAACGCAGAGGAAAAAGCACAATTTCTGAAGAATTATGAAACTGTGCATTAAAGTATGTATCAGTAAGCATTAGGCTGCTCCAACACATGTTGTACCTTGTGAAATTTATATGCGGGTTTTTTGGAACTGTCACGCTTAATTTGAATGCCTTTTCTTGTATCTGCTTTGTGTTATGCCTTTGCACACAGTTGTCTTCCAGAAGCTTTTCTCCAATTACCTATTTTTATATTTTTTAATGGTTGTTAAGGTAATGTCTTAAGGTCTGTGTTTTGGTAAATGTTTGTGTGTTTTAATATAATATTACAAGTACTAATTTGTTGTAATTATTAAAATTTTGGCAATAAAAATACATATGTCTTGCACAAACATAAATTGTATTACTCTGTATCCAAATGTGATCCATGCGGCTGTAATATCTGATCATAAACTAATACATTAAAATAAAATATCATATACATTTCTGATTAATACAGATGTTTAATGTTCCACCATTTAATTGAATCAATTTTGCACATTATTGCAGTTAAGATTAAGACAGAAAAACGTAGTTCCTGTCTCATCCACTCTAAAAATCAGGGTTATTCACAAATAGTTTAATGTTCGAGATCTATAAATCAACTAATACATTTGGGAAATGAGACACAAACATTAATCCTCCTGGCCATTCTGTAGAGAAATTATTTTGCTTTTTTTATAAACTTGGCTTTATATAAATGGCTCTTGCTGATCCCTTGGCTTGGTAAGTATTGCCTTGTAATGCAGAACGTGAAGTAATTATTTATTTGCACTGGAGTCCATACAGCAAATTCCTATGGCAATGAAAAACACATTTCCAGAGAAACAAGCAACTGAAAATGAAATGAGCTGGACAGAGCACTTTAGCTGCCTGCTAACAGTGCAGCCTTCTTATGTAATTGTTGTCTCTCTCAGAAAGAGGGTGGAGATATATCACTGTCAAGAAAGAAGGGGAATTTCACACATTTTTAGATGCATAGACAAACAAAATAAAAGCTAAAAAAATATGGAAAAAATTGATAACACTTTGGTTAGAGAACTGTGTATCTGTTGGTCTTTCTGCGTATATACTCTGTACATTTGTGGTGTGGGCAGTCAGAGCATGCTCAGATGTAATCAGTCATCTCAGGCACCTGACACGGACCCATATGCTTGACAAACCTGCGATTCCCCTAGTCTCCCAATGACCTCTATTACGCTTGGGGTTTGAACACTTTTCCAGGCGGCTGATAGGACTGATGTGGCAGTCTCCCCCTCTAGTCTCAGCAGGAACCTCTGCACGGCATGTGTCTGATTGGCCGGATCCAAAAACCCATTGTGGCGCAGTTGGCCAGATCTCACCTACAGGGTTCAAACCTCCATCTCGGGCGCACACCTCTGAGCTCTTCGTCTACACAGTCCTAAGTGACAGTTGCACACTTACAAAATAAGTGTCCCTTGATGCCCAGCAGTGCCCAATATGTCTTCAACCATTAAAGGCACCAGATTAGATTATTTTAAACTTTCCTACAACAGCTCGCTCCATACAGCCTTACCATACTGATTGGGACTGATGTACTGTTGCAATGTTATAACTAAAATTGAAAAAGTAATACCAGCAAGAGCACTGTAAGAAACACGATGTCCTCAATGACTGCTCAACAGATTGTCGTCATTGTTGCTAGAAGAAAGGAAGTAATAAATTCCTGCATTTACATTGTTTGTGGATGTACTGACTCATTTTCTACTCATGAAAAACTGACAACAACCAACTCGTCAATGCGACCATTCCTTCCTGCTACAGGTTTCATGACTGGTCAAGGAGAAGATATCTTTCCTATTTGCTTCAGGTCTTCCAACCTGTAGTTTCTTCTAATGAACACCTCACTGCCAAGTGTGATCTACATCTGTCCTACAGCTCAGCTAGTAATTCTCTTTTGGTATTCATTAATTCATTCACTGTACTGGAAACAATCCTAGGATGTCTAAATGTGCTACGTACTGAAAATAATATGCATCTGTTGTCTGCTTTAGATCTGATAAAGAAGCAAACTATTTGAATTTAACATTTGGCTGTAATGTATTTACACTCGCATACTTCCTATTTAAACTACTTCAGTCTCAGAATCCCTTTCAGTAACACCGTGTGCTTTAAATGGTCATTCATCTTAAATCCTGGCAGGGTGATTAGAAAATCCTTGAGAATACCAAAATGAAATACAGAAAATAAAATGTTTTCTTCATTTGTCACTCTTGGCATTTTTATACATGACTGTAAAAACTTGCTTGAAAAGCCACTTCCGCTGTCTGTGCATCATTAATTTCATCTCCCCTAAGAAGTCAGTCTTGTCATGTTGAGGCGGGGAGTGCAGAGGTGCTATTTTGGTTTGAGGTGATTGGACATTTGGAGGTTACCATGGAGATTATCTGTTGCATTGGTTTAGTCCTGCCCAAAGCTGTCATCAAACAGAGCTTCATTTATTACTGAGGTATCTGTGTCTTTTTTTTTTCTCCAAAACTTTTTTTTTTTTTTTTTTTACCAGAAGGCATTCATCAGTATGCCATTTCGTCACCTTAAAGTGATGACTTTTCAGATTTCCTTGAACAGAAACGATAGTCCTAAAGAGAAGAATGGCTTCCCATTAGCCCTCTGGAAATTGTATAATGAATGAGGGTGTCTGTTTTTTGTCAAAAGTTCAATAGATAGAAGCGTCTATGGTAAAGAGTCCATTCCCTAAAGAAGAATCACAAAAGCATTTTAAAACCCTACTGTGTAGTTTAAGCCTGTTCTAAGCCGTGACATTACCTTAATTGAATTTTTGTGGAACTGAACATTTCTTTCTGAAGCCGATTACATTATAGATATATAATTCTAACAAAACATTGTTTTATTATTTAAAAAAAATGATTTGGTATTTTCGTCACACTTGCAAACTTGATGTGGTCGGGATATTTTTCTATTTTTCGATCTAAATCCACCTTTTTTACAATAGAAAAAATGTCAGTTAAAACAGTTGATGTGAATGTCTCAGTGGAAGGTTAGAACATTTATTCACGACCATCTTCTAACCCAACCCAGCTTCCAGGTACTTCTTTCCACTTAATCTATGAAAGGGCTTTTGCCAGGCTACACAACCTATATGGACAGGGTTTTGCTTTAAACTGACTTTTAAGTGGTTCAGTGGATGCTGCTTAGTAGAATTCACTTCATCACAGAGACGGGGGTGATGAACCCAAAATGATTTTACTTGTGAGCCCAGTGCAAAGGTAAGTGTCGAAAACCCTGTGAATCCCCAGTCAAGCTCAGCAGACTCAGTGTATTTACAGGAATTCTCCCTGGGTAATTTGGATTACAATCCTATATGGTTTAGATTCTCATCCTTTCAGTTAATAAAAATACTTATGTGATGAGAGAATATATCCTATACATATATAGATAGATATATATATATATATATATATATATATATATATATATATATATATATATATATATATATATATATATATGTGTGTGTGTGTCATATTATATATGCTATGTCATATGGTGGCTTTGTAACATTCAATCAACCTAGTAGCTGAAAAGATATGAAATACGAAGAGGTTAAAAGAAAAAAACACCAAACCATTTGGGCGTGTAAAAAACATTTTCAAATCTGCCCCCAACATTTACCACAGTGCTTTACTTTCCACCTCTGTTTTTCACATTCCCACGACTGAGCAGCTGAACAGTTGCTGTGTCTCATTTACAGCTGCTGACATTCTCTGTCCTGTTCCCTGACACTGATATTGCAACATTATCACACTATAAGTGCTGCATTTGATAGAAGGAATTAAGAAAAAAAGGGGGAAAAAGTTTTCTGTGGTGGAACTTCACCCCTAACCAGTTCACTTACATGGTCAAATGCAAACACAACAATTTAGCAGGGAATCTAGCAGCAACTGCAGAACAATGTCTTGCATTCATACACTGTTGTGCAGTTTTTAGAGGCGCAATGTGAAAAGTGAACTCTGCATTTATGCACATTGTGGCTCTGCAAAGCTCAGACTGATCTGTGATAGCATGGCGGGGATCACAGGCAGAGGGTTGTTGCCTACGATGTGGGCCCTTCTGATATTACTACTCTTTCAGCTGTTGACGCTTCCACTATTGAAGTTCTGGTACAATACCTTAAATGAATAAACATTTATACAAGGAACCACAATGTTACACATATTTTCCTGTCCTATGCAAAAAGATGTCCAACATTAGGTCAGTTCGAAAGGGCCAGAATTGAAAATATATATTCTGAATTTCTCTAAGATGAGCTTTAAGTGATAGATAACTGTTTTTTCATTTGATCAAATGTCTCATCCACATTTTAAATGTGCAGATTTGATTCAGCATAACAATTTTTCTGATATTTCTAATATTTTTTCTGATGGTTTTAATTTTACTTTGTGATGTAATGCTATTAATTTATGCTTTTTGGGGAGGGGGGGTATTTGTTCAAGAACAGTAGTCTCAGTAATCTCTCTGTATAATTAAATTCCTGGATCAATGAGTCTGTTTAATTTGGTAAAGAATGAGTCCACAAAAAATATAAAGCATCCCTAGTATTTGTTTTATTTTAGCGCTGTTCCTTTATCCAGACAACTGTATGTTTCATGTGTCTCCTTGCCAGATTAGATGTCAATGAAATAAATATTCTTCTTCATGTAGTAAAACCTGATAGCTTGAGACAAATGAAAACTTAAGAGCCAACAACCTCTTTGTCCAAATTACTTTATCAGCACCCCTTGGAATTGGTGGTGGCTGAGATACTTCTCTGAACTATCCAAATTATTTAAACTGATGATGAAAAAATGCTGTTTAAACTGAGGAAGCATGTTCAAAGTGTAGGTGTTCTTTACTGTTTGTAAAAAAATACATTTTCATAAGTTTATTTTTATATTTAGATAACTTTACCACTGTGTCAGCCATAAAGTTAATGTTGAGCTTTATTTAAATGTATTTAAATTTAGAATCAGCCCATAGTGTTACCACTTGTATTGTATCAAAACCCTCTAATTGGGGGATTTTTTTCCAGCAAAATGAGTGCAGATAAGTGGGGACAATACAGAACTGAATGCTCCTGTTTTAGTGTGGAGGTATGTGTATTTTGTTTTTCTGTGAAGCTGTAACTGGCTCTGGAGAATTAATGAATGGATAATTACATGAATTAATATATTGTTAAGGATTAGAAACACAATTTAATGACAAGGTATATATGACAATAATGATATATTATAAAAAAAGACATGTTATAAAAATCATATTATGACAAAACAAATGCTCGATCTGATGAAAAGCCTGACTCCGCAGTCCATCACAGACTTCAATTTCAATATTTCTCCTCTCTGTGTTTTTGACAGGATTCCTTCATGTACCTGCTGTCAAGCACACTGTGTTTTTACTAGTGTGATTCGCAAGGAAGATTAAGTTTTGATTTTGGTCCAGGTACAGATTAAGGTGCACATTTAAATTATATAATTGCTCGTGTACAGGTATAAATGTGATGCATTTACTACTTGAAATAGTATAGCTGGGAATTTACCACATACAGGATATATCAGTCTGCTCTTGCAATGGCTCTGTTCTTGACTACACTGCAATTTCCCCCGGCATTTCGGTTCACCCCCTGAGTAATATGGCAGCACCTGTTCAACACAACACATAGCTTTTTTAAAAGAATACCTCTCAATGAAGAAATGCCTCAGGGTGGCCAGTCAGATAAAGGGACCTACAAGTATCATATGGTAGTTCAAAGTGAGCATTAAAGCCACTTGTAAAGAGCAACAATACCCACCTTATTTACCATCCATGATCTTTCATTTTGGGCATCTTAATTAGGACTTCATTTAAGGCTGTCACCTGTGGGGATTCCTGTCATCTTTCAAAGGTATGAAACTGGCATCAATACTACATCGTTTTCATGTGTTCACTTTGTACACGATCCCGGCTCTATGCAATTGCTAATTGTTAATTGCCAATGTACGGCCTCTACCACTATTGCCAGTGGTTTTGCGCTTTCTAATTACCCGCTAACTAGAAAACAGTTGAATGTCTCACAACACAATTAGTCACTAAGACCCTGAGAAAGTTATATATGGGCTTAATTATCTAATTAAATGTGTACAACACTCCATAGGAAACATTTTGAAAGATGTAACATTTGTTCGCCTCTTTATTTAGCCAATAATTTGCGAATGAAAAATATTAGATGTGGACTACAGTAATATAATCTCAAAGTGTGAAAATTGTTGCTGCAGATTATTTCCTGTTTTATGTCATTATCAGAGCTGCGCGAGACTCCAGTGGAATGCTTTTGCGTCACAAATACTGAACCTGATTGTCTTTGTATTAATGTGTCAAAAAATAAAAGTTATTGAAACACAAAATATATAGCATTTACAATGTCTTATTGTTTGCATGCTTAAATAACTATGGATTGCATTGTTATTTTTTGGGTGATTAAGCTTCCAATGCAAGAATATTATTATTATTATTATTATTATTATTATTATTATTATTATTATTATTATTATTAATGTTTGCCTTTTTGTGTCCTTATGAAGCACATTTGTTTGGTACATTTAACCAGTTTAATATAAACTGAAACGGATTTTTTTTTTTTTAAATATGTAAAAACGTATGAATGAAGCGTACTTCCCTGTGTTACACTGGGCATTTTAGGATGTAATATTATTAACCAACAGGTTTGCTTAATTGTAATATTATATGAAAACCGTAAAATAATTAAAGTATTTCTGAGAGACATGTAAAGTACCTGTGCATCCCAGTAAGATAGCATTGCTTTCCCTTGCTGAAAATATTTGCTTAAACCGTCATAACACAAACCCAATGATGTGTGTGCTGTGCCCTGTTGGGATGGCATTAGTGCCAGTTTGTGGAGCCCGTTGTCTGCACTGATTACGGTCCCTATTGTCTGAGACCCAGAGCAAGCCCCCACAGCCAACACCGCATTAGCGCACCATGATTTCATATTTCATGTGTTTCTATGAACCTCCCGACTGCTGGATTTCCGGCTCTGTGCAGTAAAGCATGACAGGCTCCGTGTGCAGTTATTAGGAGTTAATACAGCCCGTCCAATTTTAGCTCCAATACAACAAAACCTCCCATAGGCTAGGCAAGAGTTTTTCATAAGGGCAATTTGAAAACAGGCAGAACCGGGTGTAAGTGAGCATTTGGTGGCGTAATTCGTTGTATTCTTAATTAAGACAGCCAAAAACTGGGTCAACAGCAGTAACCAAGTGGCTGATACTGAAAACAATTATCAATGACTATTAAATAGCAATATGAACCAATTATTTCAGGGATTCGGCCAAAGGTGTGAGACAGACGCACGTAAACATCATTACCAATAGATGCGCAGACGGATACGCACCGAAAACGCGCACAATGTGTGTTTGGCTATGGATGTACACATGCATTCACCTGTTCAGGTTTCGGATGTAGATTGTTCAATATTTTTGGATATGCATGTATACATGATGCATTCACATGTTCAGGTTTTGGAAGTGGGGTTTCTGATTCCCACAAAGAAGAGGGCTGCTCCCATGTCACCCTCACTGTGCTGCCCCTCAGCTCGCAGGCTTTTTCCCTGATCAGATTATGAATTTCCCTTAATCCCGGCTCTATCTGCCGCCGTCTTTCTCAGTTCAATATCACTAATGTCAGCTCGATTGGCTGCATTAGACAGATGTCCAAATCTCCCTCCTCAATCCGATTCCCCGTAATACTTTCACTGCTATTAAATCCACATGGCTGGCCTTTTACTTTTATTCTAATGGGCAGGTTATTTTATTTACAACATGAGATGCATTAAATACATATAAGGGGTGCAGAATATTCCTAAAGACACTAACAGATTACACACAAGCATAAATTGTATGTGTGTATGTGTGTGTGTGTGTGTGTGTGTGTGTGTGTAATATACAAAGAGAGAGAGAGAAATCCATCCTGCAAATTGTGAACTTAAAATAATGTAAATGCATCTGTTTGTGTATAATAATAATAATAATAATAATAATAATAATAATAATAATAATAATAATAATAATAACTGTTCTTGCTATTGTCCAAAACGACACAAATCCACATCCACTTGAGATGCCTTTGTGGAAGATTTTCTGTAAGATTTGCTCTTTCCATGTGACTTGTGCAAATCAATAGGGAGGGAATCTATCAATCCGCCATCATGTCAGGACAAATCAAAATAATGCGTCTATTATTTCAATCAATAGACTATTTTCATAGGCAACATCTGATCCTCTCAGGATCTGTGTGCCTCGTTCGCCACACAAACAAATCATTAATACCCCCGCCAATAAATATAATACACGCAATGGTATCTTCAGAAATGCTATAATCGATCAGTAACGAGGGGGGAAACACGTCTTTCAGGATCGCCAGGGTCTCCAGCAGGCCTGTAGTTTATAGTACAATCGCTGTGTTGGTGGGTTTTAGGAAAATTATTAAGGCACAGTGGTTTCATTTATGCATCGTGTTTAATGATTTTAACAGATAAATACATCCACAGAGCAATACAAACTGAATCCGGGGGGTGAAACTTTTAAATACAGGTGCTACACACATTTAAGTCAGCAAGTTAATTTCAATTAAAACTATTGTGGATGAGTATTATTATGATGACGATGATTGTT
>NC_089857.1:11836783-11919283 GCF_036373705.1 Amia ocellicauda | reverse complement strand
CTACCATTCAGCAGCTCTCATTTGTAACATAGGGGCAAACCCAACATGATCAGATCAGCACATTACCTTTATTCACTTTCAATTCTTATACTGAAGTGTATATAGGTAGGCAATGAACCTTAACTTAATTAAAAATAATCACGACTGTACCTCTTCCACATAATCGTGGCCAACAGGCTGGACATCACTCTGTAGAGCTGCAAGGGCTGACTGTGCGGAGAGCGGCTCCGGAGTCGCATCGGTTTTCATCTCCTGGCTTGTGCTCACCACTACAGGCGGTGCTGGCTTCGACACATCAGTTTTTACATCGTCCATCTTAGGACCGGTGGTCTGCAGCTTGTTTCCTCCTGCATGGCAGAGTGGGAAGAGAAGACTCGGTGACCCTCAATTATAGAACAGAACAGCAAGTTTTGGGGGGGGATGAATTAATAAACATACGAGGTGGATTTTAAACCATCTATTCGATCCTCATTTAAACGGGTTGGGTTCTGTGTGATAAGCACATGTTGGTTAATTAATTCAATCGTTAAATAGAGGCCCTTTGTTAAAGTGATTTAAACCCCCTGATTTTTTACATGTACGTCAATCTGTAATAATTTATGCAATTAAATACTTTCTCTGGATGGAACAAGCCTCATTTAGCTGGCAGAAGGCCAAGCAGAGCAGTGCTATTGCAGTAGGGAACAGGCAGTAATTTATTAAATTTAACAGTGCCCTAGAAGGAAGCCTTATTTAAGCTTAGAGCATTACTTAAAGACTATTCACCTTGTAAAGTATTTGGATTGCTGATGGTGATAAGCTGGCTTAGAGAGGCTGCTACGCTGACCACTCCAGCAGACTGATTAACTTGGTCAAAATTAACCCATAGTGAAAGAAAGGGAATGTCTAAACTGGATTGGTACGATGAGTCCACACAGTCTGCCCATTGCTGAATGCCTGGATACTTACCCACAAAGTTAATCTTGGGAGTCGCCACCTTCTTGACCGCGGCAGGATTGACTCCAGAAGAGACCATGGTGGCGGTTTTGTTCAGCCCTGCGCTGGTAGCTGCACTGCTCACAATGTTGACGGGCTTCAGGTAGGACGAGGACCCAGCCGCAGCAGAAGAGGCAGTGGTGCTGCTGCCACTGCTGGCACCGGTGCTCACAGCTGAACTGGCCGACTTGCTGGAAGCCGCAGTAGTGGACGTGGATGTCTGGGTCACCACACTGGGCTCAGTAGATGGAATCGGTTTCCCAAGCTTGGTGTGTAACTTTACCACCTATTTATAAAAAACAAAACAAAACAAAAAAACACAAACATCATATTTAATATTTAAATACACTGGGGATTTCCCTCATTTTCTCAAGGTTGTACATTAAAGAGATGCATCTTCTCCACAGGAAAATGTATGTCAAAGACTCACTGCATGTCAGAGTTTCAATCCCAAAGGCTAGTAGTCTTCAAAACCCAGAGCACATTAGTGCAGTACTGTCCTGATCTTTAGATTTTTTTTTAATTCATTATGACAGTAATCCCCACATCTGAATGGCATTACACTTCTAAGATTAGTGGGAGGCATGGCAACATTACACTAATGGATAAAATCTAATCTGAGGGAAAATGTATGCAGTGCAATCATTCAGACTGGGGAAAATAAAATAAAATCACATTAGTTCAGGGTAGACTGTCTGAAAACGGAAACCTCTCCCTTCAGAGAAACCACAGATTTAAAAATAAAAAGCATCTCAAGACAATTGATAAGGACGAATCACACTTGATCCAGTTATACTTAAGGCACTTCAAATACTGAGACAAGGGGAGACTTACTCTCACAGGTCCTTTTGGTGCCTCTGCATTTCTGAACAGTGTTGAAACACAGAACACCTTATCAAATAAAAGTGTACTTATAGCAGATCTTAGATCGTAGTCTTGACGTTTCGTACATTTCATTGTACATCTTTACAGCAATGATAGATTTACCTTCTGGTGCTTGGCTCCCCGGATGTGGGCAGCATAGGCGTCCGCCCCGGTGCAGGACACATCGCACAGCTCACAGCGAAGCTGGTTCTGTGTTCCCCGGGCAGAACTGCCGCTGCTGCTGCTGGTGCTGCTGCTCTGGGACACCTTGAGAGCGGCTTCTTTCTTCTTGTGCTTCTGTCCTTCCAGATGTTCTTTATAGGTCTTAAATCAAAACATAGGGAATACTGTTTTATTGTTTGAAGTATTTTACATTACAATAAAAACATTCATTCAAATTTTAATACTTTTAAAATCAATTCTTAAAATCACTTAAATTTTTTTAAATCTTTGTGATTTAACAAAACAAAATCCTAAACTTCAAATAAACAAGTGCACAAAACGACAAAACAAACGTGATTAAAGCAAACTGCTAACCAACATAAAAAAGTCAAATACATTGAAAATAACTGAAAATGCACTGGACAAAATAAAGAAACAATTAAAAAGGAAAAAATAAAAAACAAACCAAAACAGTCCAATGCATTTAAAATTAAATCCAAAACGGTCAATGTATTTGACAAAGAAATGTAACAAAAACAACCCAAAAAACAATCAAACTAGTGTTTTTAAAAACAACTAAATCTTTAAAAAGTTAAAATTCATTTTTAAAAGTCATTTTAAAATATAATCTTTCATAAAAGAATTAAAAGATCTTGGCTCGGGCTCCAGCAGGGGGAGATGGTCGTCCCCGGAGGTGGGTCCCATCAAAACGTAGGGAAGGTATAAGTCACAAATATTTGAACTGCTGTAAAACTATTCAGTTAAATACTTAAATAGAAGGCTTTAGTAAAATACTCTTGCCAGTTTCCTGCGGTTTGGAAAAATTACAACTCAAATTTGTGCGTCTTGAGGGATTACTGTATGTGCATGGGTCCCCCACATTTTTCCTAGTGCAATGCAGCAATACAGGGAATTGCATGTGACTGTTCTTCCTTAATGCAGGGCATGCCCTTGTCAAAAGCAGTAAGGATACATGTGACTTTAAATGCCATTTCAATTATTAAGAGATCACATGGTAGGAGAGAGAGGGATACCAGTTGCATATTCAGCAATGTGAAGCTGAGCCAAAGAAACAAAAGCAAGAGCAATTTAACATTAACCCCTTGCTGAACAAAATGGGAAGGTGCAATAATGTCAATATCTGTAGATGCACTGAAGCCTGCAAAAGTGTTTTGGGCCAAAGCATCACCTTTATTTATATAGATACACACACAAACCACTACCAAGGAACACACCTGAGGTCCAGCACAGCTTATTTTACACACATCACAGTAGTGTATCTGAGGAGGCTTGGGGGGCTGTTTTGGCTTGAGCTGCTTGTTCTGGAATGGCGTCTTCTTGGTGAAAGTGCTTCCTGTCCAGGCTGCAGTGGCTGCCACTGCCGCAGCCGCCTGTTTCTGTTGCTGCTGCTGTTGCTGCTGGTAATAGGAGGAGGCAGCCGAGTACACTGCCGCTTCATAACCGGAATAGGATGTGCCTGGGACAAGGGGACACGTCTCAATATGGGTGGGGGCAAAAGCAGGGACAAACCGAAGTACAAAGCCAGGAGTCAATGGAGATTTCCCGGACACACAAACACCATTCAAAATATATACATTATCTTCTAGGCAGTAACATCGGAGTTGTGATAGCATCAGCAAGTGGTCACCAATAAATGAGGTATTTGAAAACAGGTAAAAGACAGACCATAGATGCATACTATAGCATCTAAAACATACCTTAAAAAAGTAAAAAGTCAGAGTTGTAGAGGTTTTCAAAAATCTCAGGCACATGCAGCTGCCACCAAACAGGAGCCACCCGCACAGTGAACTAAAGGAAGAGACTCACCAGAGTAGGTGACCGCAGTGGTGCTGTAGGTAGGGCTCTGGGAGTACGACGGGACTGCAGTGGCGGCTGCAGCCGCCGCTGCTGCAGCCGCCACTGGCTGGACAGTGGAGGATACTGGGTAGATTGAAAATGTGGTGGTTGCTGGACTTGGAGTAGCAGGCTTGATGGCAGTCACCTGCCTAGTTTGCTGGGTTTGTGTGTACTGTGTAGCCCCTTGACTGTATCCAGCTTTTGGGGCTAAAAGGAAAAAATATACAGATAAGTTTGCCAGAAAAAAAAAACTGAAAAATCAACACTATAATGCACTACTGGAATTTGTTTCTGACAGAAGTAAAACCCATGCCAAGCGGTCAAGCAAGTTCAAGAATTTACTGAATCAATTGCCCTGGATTTGATACCATTTTTTACATGCATTGAGAAGTAGACTGTATATTCAGTTAAGTACTGTAAAATAGAAGTCTCATTTAAAAAGCTCATAAATTCAAGCAACCACTCAAAAAGATATTCATGATTTGTCCTATGGACCATTTAGATTCTGTCAGGAGAGCACAAGTCAAGATTATAATTATCCATTTCAAAAGCTATAATCATCTCCACTGTAACTACACAGTTTAACCTTCAAAACCAAAGCCACATTGTCAGGTGTTGAAGCCAAAACCAAATTTCTAAAGCATTACAAATTTGCACATCTCAGTACAACATTATCTTTAAATGGATATTGATCTGAAACCCACTTTCAAATATAAGGATTATACTTAAAACATTTGTTGGACATTTAAAACATAAAAGTTAGAAACAGGCCCAAGCACATCACATCTTGGCAAAATAGTGTATTTTCCTAAAGCATTCAGTAAACTGCATGCATTCAAACAGATTTGCGATTTTCACACTTAGCAGAACATGCAACTATAGCACTTAACCTTACAGAGTTCAACAATTAAAATACTAAGTACTGCACAGAAATCATCTCACTTAATTTTAGAAACATCTACACAAGTTTTAAAAATCAATAAATGTATAAAAAAAGGGGGAAATAAAATTGTATTGACCTTGGAGACTTTTCTTCCATGACGAATCCCAGGATGTGTTAAGCGTACCTGTGTGATAGTAGGAATCAGCCACAGTGGGTTGTGGCTGGGCAGCTGCAGCCACAGCCGCGGTAGCTGTAGGCTGCTGGTAGTATTGTTTACTGTCATAGGCTACAGCCGGGGCTGTGGACCGCACATAGGAATAGGAATCCTGAAATAACAGGGAACAGAATCTCATTAAGCTGTACTAATACAGTGAAAGAGCCAGAAAGCTTTCAATTCAGGGATGGAAAGGGTTAACTTATCCATCTCTACATTTTGGTCTACGTTCCCTAAGCAAGGCAGTTTAATGAGAGCTGCCACCACATCCAATGAGAAATATATATATGGTGGGGAACTGTGCTTTTAAAAAAAAAAAAAAAGATCTATCCTTCTTTCCATTCTCCACAGCTACGATGGCAATAGCAATGAGGAGACTACAATGAAGGTTAGCGCTGCTTGAATCTGAGGGCAAGATTGCACTAAGAAACGAGGGGAGGAAAAGGAAAGGTTCTTCCAGCTATAAGGCAGAAGTGTCATCTAATAAAGAGGAGGCCCTTTATTCGGAGGGAAGGGGAAACAGCAGCTTAATTAGGTTATGGAAAAATATTGTAAATCTTTTCACAATTGAAGGGTTGAAAACATGACTGCCAGTGGCAAACACATCACTCATGGAGGGAAAAGTTTCCTTTGGACAAAGTACATTTAGTGGAGAGGACTTTAACAGAACCCATTACAAAATAAAATAAAATCAGTCACATGATTTGGGTTATTGAGTGCTGCTTGAAGGATTATCAAACCTATAGCCATGAAAACTAGAACTATGTATCCATCTGATCACATAAAACCAGGGTCAAATAGTTTTACAAAATGCATCCGATGCCGGTTTTATGTATATCATTGCGGCTACTGAAATAAATAGATGTGCCACATGGGTACAGATGACCATTCTTCTGTTAAGCATCCAGATTATAAAATAGCACTAAATCAACCAAGTCTATGAATGACTGAAAAAGGAAGATACCAGCTATTTAGGCAGTGCCTTTTTACACAGGCATACAGCTTGTACAAAAAGCTTGGTTGTGTCTAAGAACATACTTGCAGGCCACCCATGAGCCTCACACACTTGGGAGCTTGGCATGTCCAGAGCATCAGAATTTCGTTTCCCGTTGCCAAATCATCCCATTACCTGGTAATTCTGCGAGGTGACGGGTGGGGGAGGCGGCGGTGCTTCCTGCTGCCTCTGTGCATAAGCATATTCAGTGGCAGCATGTGCGGGCTGGTACCCTCCGTAGGCTGCAGCAGTGGCCGCTGCTGCCACTGCCACCGGGGCCGGCCGGGCCACAGCCACAGTGGCAGCTGCTGGGGCATAGGCAGCAGTCACCGTGTGAGCAGCGACTGGCGCCTGGTGCACAGTGTAGCTGGCCACTGTGGTGGGGTGAGTATAGGCTACCCCAGCAGTAGGCTGTTGACTGGGAAGAGAGGAAAATAAAGTGTTAGAGAATGTACCAGTATTAAGATTTGCAGAACAGATTAATTTACCAATTTCATTTTCGTGCCATCTTTTGGCATCAGATGGGCTGCATCAACCACCCAAAAAAAAGTGGGAGAGCAGATTACAAATCAGGTCTGCTTGAGCACAATTATAATTTTGGAAAGAAACGTCTGGTGAAAACACACAAACATCTAGAGTCATGACAGACTGCCTAGCGTATACAATGGGGTACAGAAAACTAACCGCATTAAAAGGGCATTTCAAAACTATACAGACCAGGGCAAGTGCTGTCCGTACATGGCCACAAAAGTGAAAAGACGTTCATGAATATTCCACGCACTCTGCTTGCACATTGGACTTTACATTACTAAATAACGCAATTATAAACTCTTCAAATTAGAAGAATTTGAGATTAATCTATAAATGGAAGGATTTAAAACAGAAAATCCCATTCCATTGTAGACAACTATTTATTGTGGTCTAATTCCATAAACTGTAATAGGCTTTATGCCACTGCACTGTAAGCAAAGTGATTCTGAAAATTGAATATTAAACACTATTGCATTCATTGCAAATGTATAGACACTGAAAATAAAGGTGCATGGTACAAAAACTATTCAGAATGGGAACCAAGTTGCATAGAATATCTAGGTTTTCCCAAAGCGCTATTCAAAAATCGGTGTTGCCTGGTCAAAACGAATGCATGAACGGCAAAAAAATACTGTTTTATTGGTAAAAGTATTTCACATTTCAAAAATAAAAACATTCATACAAATTTTAATACTCGTGATTAAAATTTTAAAAATCAATTCTTAAAATCACTTAATTTTTTAAAATCTTTGCGATTTAACGAAAACAAAACACTAAACTTCAAATAAACAAGTGCACAAAACAAACGTGATTAAAGCAAACTGCTACCAACAAAAAAAAGTCAAATACATTGAAAATAACTGAAAATGCACTGGACAAAATAAAGAAAATTAAACGGGTAAAAATAAAAAACAAACCAAAATGGTCCAATGCATTTAAAATTAAATCCAAAACTGTCAATGTATTTGACAAAAAAATATAACAAAACTAAACCAAAAAAAACAAACTACTAGTGTTTTAAAAACAACTAAATCTTTAAAAGCAGTTAAAATTCATTTTTAAAAGTCATTTTAAAAGGCAATCATTCATAAAATGAAAAGATCTTGGACTCGGGCTCCAGCAGGGGGAAATGACCGTCCCCGGAGGTGGGTCCCATCATGGGAACAGCAAAAAAAGGTAAACTAAACAAGCACACATGCTGCGCTCCCGTTCACCACTCCCCCACTCATTTGCTAGAGCTAACCCCTGCTCGTTCTCTGTAACTATGGTTTAAAGTACACTTTAATACATCATTTTAGTACTTAACAATTCTAAATAAAGCTCTTCCAGGGAGGATAACACATAAGGCAGCAGTCTATGGATTCAGCAGTAATAAACCATTTGAAATAAAGATCTAAACAAATAAATGCCCTTTGATAGCAAAAAATACTAACCAGAACATGTTTCAGATCTTTAATTAGCATAGTTACAATATAAAATTTAGCACCAATTCATTTGCCTTTTGTTTTTCCTAAGATAACAAACAAAATGCATGTGCGGTGTAAGTCCTGACCCATTTCTTGATTATATTGTATGCCTTAGGCAATGGAATTTGTTAACCAGATTAAACAAAATTATACAAACTGCACAAAGATCCCTTGTCCAAGAGACAAATTAACAAAAATGTTAGAACCGAGACCCAATCTTTTCAAAATCAAATCAAATAGCTCACTGGGCTTGCCAGGTAACTACTGTATGTTAATAATATAAAACATTGCAATGGAATAAACGTTATTACAATAATCCTCATCTGGGATCCCAAGACACCAACAATTAACTGATACAGTTGGTGGAACAATAATTGTGCACTAACTAGAAATTCCCACTGGACTGGATTTGTTTGCATGGGGCTAGTAACTGCATGTAGCTAAACACCTACACCATAGATCTACCCCAGCTTAAGGGCTGCAGGCAGCCCTGTGTTAACCAGACCTTTCAACAGTAATTGGATTGCATCTTCTGTGTTGAGCAGCACCTCCTCCCCAACACCACATTTATCTACATTTGCACCTGGATTTCCTTACTAGATGTGGCATTTTACTGCCCGTTTGCATACATTCAAACATACAACCTCAGCATAAGCTGCAGTGCACTTTTACCTCGATCAGGCCCTGGGTATGAAAATGTACTTCTACATAATCTATTAAAGATGACCCATCTCTGAGGAGGTTCCATGAATTATGTACAGGTGTGCATATGACCCCCTGCTGTCCCTTGCTAGCTGGGCTCAAAGCTGAATGATTCAGCCCTCTAAACTTCACACCTGGTTTAAAAAAAAAACAGCACTGCTACTACTTCACACCAGGGTCAGCCTACTCCATGTCAGCTCAGATGACCATATGGCTACACTAATGCTAATTCCATAATGGGCTAACAAAGGCAAAATCAGGTTCCCTGGGTAAGGGTGTAGAGGAGACAGTAATGCTATTGGTAACACTACAGCTACACTAGTCACCTTTTTCCATAAGTGCTGTGTTACACTACAGGAGGTACTGTATCATAATGGAGCTGAATGCATTAGTTGTGTTACTGGATGTTTTCTACACCACCTTTAACCATTATCAACCCGCATGCAGAATTCTGTACTGCAGAAAGAAAGAAAAAAAAAATACAATTTATATAAACAAAGAGGCAATTGCTTCTAGTATCACTGTGTTGGTATTTTTCCAAAAAGGAGGCAGCCATTCAAATAATGACAAAGGACTAACCCCTGCCTTGAATAATTAAAAGCTAAATTCTCAGCCCTTCTTGCTAGTTGCCAGTGGAAATGTGCCCCAAGATCACCACTACATTATTTTGTAAGGTCCATCATATGGCCTGAATTAAAACAATTTCATAAGAAACCTAAATCAAAAGGTATATTTTCTGAAAAGGTCTATAAAAGTATACAACATTTAAAAGTTACATTTAAATGGAGACATTTAAGCCAATTAAAAAAAAAAAAGTCTTGGTTAGGGGCAGTTAGGTCATTACTAAATCAAACATGTTGAAATCCATTAATCCAAAAATTGAGCATTACACATCTATCAGAATGAACTGAGAGAGGAAAAAAGCGAGACCAACTTGTTTTTCAAGTTCTTTAACAAGCTGAAGACTGAAGAACATGTCAAGGTTAATCGTGGAGTGCTTCACAGGTTTCAACAGGCTAAGTGTGAAGTATATACATTATCTATTTGTCCTCTTCAGTCAGGAGTTCATAAACAAGTTAAATTCTGTACTAGTTATGGTAGCCTCAAAATAATGTATGCACAATGTATTGCATACATTGACATGAAAATTAATACATTAAGCATTTCAAATACAATTTAAATAGAAACATTTAGCAATAAAGAGATGGCATTTGCAGTGAATTCATAAAACTCTTGGGGCAAAGATGTACATCAGAGATATTCAAAAAGATGCTTTTGGAAATTAATTATAATAAAGGCATGTAAAATATGCAGTTGTGCATTACAAATGAGAAACACAGCCCATTAAGCATACTAAAAAGGTAAAAAGTGAAATTTAAATGGGCTCTAAATATGGCCTTTGTCCTTCTTTATCACAGCCAGCTGGCATGAGACAGTGCAGGATACAAGGCCTGACTGCTAATGCTGCTAACATCTTTGGCTCTGGATGAATTTACACATTGTGTAGTAGAAAATTAAGGTATCGTACATTGTTGAATACACATAACAGTGCTATTAATTTAGACAGCTCGACTATATCCAGAAAGGGGAAAAGGGATTGGCAGAAAGTAATTCTTAGTGTACAATATTGCCTGGAGATAGTTCTACAATTGTGCAAGCTTCACAAACATGCAATGAATCCAATCACATATTATAGCCTTTACATGACCATTCCACATGGGCTTTTATACACATAAAAAAAAAATATCTTCAAGCATTAGGAATACAAGCAATTACATGAAGTGAAACTGTAGATCTCGTTACCAGGAGATTCCAGGATCAAGTCTGGGTTTTCACAACAAACTGCTACACATCACTCCAGTTGTCATTGTACATTCCCCTCCCCCACCTCACCGCACCGCACCCAACCCCCACTTCCCCAGCAAAAAAAAAAAAAAAACCCTGATGGGATGAGAACCCTCTCAACCAATGAATGGTTAAACATAGTTGTTTTCCAGATGTTCAACGAAAACCTTCTCCCCTTTCCGAAAAGTGGAAAAGTGTACTGCTTATTTGACAATGAAGCCATTAAAACGGAAAAGCTTAAATTTAGGTGAAAATGAAAACCGGTGGGTCATCAGATTGGCAGAACCGCAGTGTCTGGGAGAGGGTCCAAAGATTTGTACAGACATTGTTGTCCTGATTATCTTTACTCAAAGCAGGACTGAGTTTAAACCCCTCAACAACTTGTCCCGTCAAGCCAAACAGCATCCCTTCAGAGAAAGATTCGATTTCACCTTCTCTACATGTTAAGTGTCAAAACAAACACCCCCCCAAAAAAAAAAGAAGTTACTGTAAATCCATATTGGAAGCTTAAGGCTGAAAACTGAAATGATTACTATAAAATCCAAAGTACACATTCTTCCTGAATAGACCTGGTTGCTTAGCAAGAGAATCAATGGCTCTCATTGGGACTGTGTACAAGACCCTGGCCAATTTGGTGCTAAGCTCTCCCCCATCTCTTTGCTACACCGAAAGATACACCCTTCTTATACAGGTCGATCAGGATTGGGTTAGTTTTACATTAAGAAACTATGACACAAACTATGCCTTATTTCCTGCAGTTCACCTGCACCGAGTGTCTGACCTGACCAGTAAAGCATTTTGACGTTTCCATCTCCACCTGCTTGGTATTTTTACAGAACAAAAGAATACCATGACTAAAATCACAAAAACCTAACATTTAAATTGATTACACTCAGCCTACATGAATCAAAAACAGGATTGATGTACATAGAATATTAAAAAGGATTTCAATTAAAATGTTTATTTAAGAGATAGTGGACATGATTTACATTTAACAAAAACAATTATTTCAAGTTATTTAACGAATGGTAGACAGGATTTAGAGAACCAGTGAACAGTTGTGTATGATGTTCATAGTCGATTAAAAATACAAAGTGAAAGCTTTCTGGAAGGGCTGGGTAAATCTGAACAAATTACAGGGAATTAAAAGAACTCGCCCTCTTTTTTATTTGGTAGTCTCTGTCATGAGGCAGACATAGGAAATCGAGGTCTCTAGATACACAGTGTAAGCACACCCGATACTGTATATTGACAAAGTAGCCGTGTCAAATCTAGTGGTGTTGATTTAATCAGTGATAACGTAATTACCTGCTAAGAAATAGAGTAACAGCTCATATTTACCACGAACAATACAATGCATAGCTAATTCGGCCGGACAGCCAGCTACACATAAGCGCATTATCTAACGATTATCCGCTTACAAACAAAATAAAAATGTTACATGACTACGGTGGCCCAAACGCAACAGAACCGCGCTCAAAAACAACAAGATGCGGCCACACAATCCAGAAGCTGCCATTCCCATCCTAAAGCCCCTTTGTTGGAGCATCTGCCACTTTATTGCGACTTCCCACTGCAGGACGACCCAGCTGGGGTACAGCACTGTAAAACGATGCCACACACAAACTGTGGGGTCTGTGCGAGTGTGTGCTCCCTACCCCCACCCCTCTCCCCGTACTATTTCTGTTTTCAATCATGCATTAAAAACAGGGGCCACGAAGCCCACGACCAGCGTGCAAAATCCACAGCTACCGCAAAACGCGCAGCGAACTATGACACGCCAACATCCATTGATCCGTAAGCAGCGCAGCAAAATCAATTTGGCTCATGTATTAATATCAAACCAAAAGGTACAGGTCAATTAAAAGCATGCATCAGAACAACTCTGTCAGAGCTGCCAGACGTCGGAGACATCCGTCACATAAACACACGGAGCACACGATCCGGCGACCCCAGCGCGTCCCGGGGACAATGCGCCGCCGCGCAGGGAGGCGAGGTGCCGGGCAGCGCTTCTGTCACAGACCCGTTTTACTGCATCGCCCCCCCGCCCCGCCGCGCCGAGGAACAACAACCGCAGTGCGAGCGGCCGTCCTCCATCACCGGCTCCGCACGGCTCCATCTCGCACCTCACCCCCAGTCTCGAACACCGCACCCGGGCTGAAATGCTTACCCATACTGCGCAGCACCACCGTGGGTAAATCCAAAGTAGTTGCCGGTGGCCATTTTGGCATCTTCACCTAGCCGGCTGGGCACTGCGGAGAGAGAAGAGACATGGAGGCTGAGCGCTCGTCGGCTGCCGTGCAAACCCTCGCACAACACGGAGGACAAATTAGACCCAAACAAGGCGCAGAGGCTCCATTTACCACCCCATCCTGCTCAATAAACACCTTAACTCTTATATTGTGTGGTTATTTACGCCCACCGTGCACTCTTTCCCTAGTTTTATTTCAATTTACTCACCATAGGTGAAGGAGACTACTGGGCATATGGGAATCATTGGGTTCCTGTTCTCTGACGAACTCTGACTCTTCACCCGTCCATTATATAGCAGAAGGTCACGCCAGAAAATGGCGACTACTACACATGCGCAAAAGCACAAGGGCTCACGGGGGATGTAGTTTTCAAACCTATCGGCAAAGCGCGAGATTAATTTTCAAGGTCGAAGGGTTCTGCAAAAATAACCATATTTAACCGTATTGTGCGTGTCTGAAATACATCTAGTAACATTTTTCTAATATAAAAACATGCAGACCATTTTGCTGTTAATAATGACAACAGAATAGTTTCATTTAAATGGAGGTTGCCCCTAATAATAATGAATTAGTTTAGTAGCTGTAATATAATAGCAGGTATGTATCAATATGTGTATTATTGATAATCAGGTTTTTGTTTTTTACCTTTCATAATATGCAAATATGAGCCCCATAAGGAAAACACAGAGCTTATTGGCATCCCAAGAGAACAAGAAATGTCATACAGAAGAAAAAAGTGTAGTAAGTGACCTAATCCAACAAAAATGTCTTAATAGGTCAAAAAATGATACATGAGAATTAAGTAGATACACAACACAGAAGTGGGGAACATATAGGTATAACAGAGTATCCAGAACGTACATTACAGTACATGTATGCATCGAGCTTGTCCTTTTGCCGACAATGTTGAGTTGTAGGCTACCCTACAATTCCTAAACTACATAATGTAATGTCACTGCTTTTGACATGAACAGAACTTACCTGCCTGCAGCATGTCAGAACCTACCAGTGAATCATTTAAGAAACTAACATAAGAGCTTAAGATCAATGAAACAAAGCACGCACACGCACACGCACACGCACACGCACTTTAGGTAATGCTGTAAAGGAAGAATGCTTTCAAAAATAGACATTAATAGATTAGATTTAATCAATTAACAATGCAAAGTGAATGAACAGAAGAAAAGTCTACATCAAATCCATAAAACAGCATCAGTTCTTCTAGGTACACTTGCACACAGTTTTTGAAGGAACTCGGCAGGTAGGTTGGCCCAAACATCTTGGAGATCTAACCACAGTTCTTCTGTGGATTTAGGCGCCTCAGTTGCTTCTCTCTCTCCATGTAATCCCAGACAGACTCGATGTTGAGATCAGGGCTCTGTGGGGGCCATACCATCACTTCCAGGACTCCTTGTTCTTTACGTTGAAGATAGTTCTTAATGACTGTCGCTGTATGTTTGGGGTCGTTGTCATGCTGCAGAATAAATTTGAGGCCAATCAGATGCCTCCCTGATGGTATTGCATGATGGATAAGTATCTGCCTTTACTTCTCAGCATTGAGGAGACCATTAATTCTGACCAAATCCCCAACTCCATTTGCAGAAATGCAGCCCCAAACTTGCATGGAACCTCCACCATGCTTCACTATTGCCTTCACTGTGTACTGCTCTCCAGTGAATAAACTGCCTTCTGCTACAGCCAAATCTGGACTCATCAGTCCAGAGCACCTGCTGCCATTTTTCTGCACCCCAGTTCCTGTGTTTTTGTGTACAGTTGAGTCGCTTGGCCTTGTTGCTATGTCGGAGGGATGGCTTTTTGTCCACAAGTCTTCCATGAAGGCTACTTCTGACCAGACTTCTCCGCACAGTAGATGGGTGTACCAGGGTTTTCTGCCAATTCTGAGCTGATGGCACTGTTGGACATCTTCCGATTGTGAAGGGAAGTAAGCATGACGTGTCTTTCATCCAAGTTTCCTTGGCCGACCACTGCGTTTACGGGTCCTCAATGTCGCCAGTTTCTTCGTGCTTCTTCAAAAGAGCTTGGACAGCACATCTGGAAACCCCTGTCTGTCTGGGAGAGACCATACTGATGCAGTAGAACTACCTTGTGTCTTGTTGCTGTGCTCAGTCTTGCCATGGTGTTTGACTTTTGACAGTAAACTGTCTTCAGCAACCTCACCTTGTTAGCTGAGTTTGTCTGTTCCACCCAGTTTTATTCCTCCTACACAGCTGTTTCTGTTTCAGTTAATGATTGTGTTTCAACCTACATATTGTATTGATGATCATTAGCACCTGTTTGGTATAATTGTTAAATCATACACCTGACTGTGTGCCTACAAAATCCCTGACTTTGTGCAAGTGTACCAAGAAAGATATGATGATGTTTTGAAGGCAAAGGGTGGTCACACCAAATATGGATTTGATGTAGATTTTTCTTCTGTTCATTCACTTTGCATTTAGTTAATTGATAAATATAATCTATTAACATAGCATTCTTACTTTACAGCATTTTTTCACACCTGCCTAAACCTTTTGCACAGTCCTGTATATATATATATATATATATATATATACCATACTACATATGTAAATTACCCCAGGCTTTTCATATATCCTGCTTGTAATGCATTCAATTATTTTTCATTGATTTTAAGTAAGTAAAACTAAAAATAGTAGATGACGTAATGAGACTTCTAACAGTCTGGAAATAAATTTCACAACTAGACAGAAGGTGAGAGGATTAAGGATTAAGATTACATCATTTTGGTTCACGGCGTCTGTCCTGGGTAATCTCTTTAACTCACTGTGTGTAACTTCCACGGCAGATTTTATGGTTACATTGGCGTATTTGCCTTTACTTCAAATATAGAAATGTGATTTCAAAATGTATTATAGGGCAAATTTCTGATACATTTTCTGCCAGTAGGTCAATAAATTTGACTTGACTGTAACATTTATTCTGCATTGCAGTACAATCACTGTTTACTAGGACAGCAGTGCCTTCATAAAATAATAATAGACATTGAAAGGTCACGAGTACTTACAAAAATAATAATACAATAGAGGGATTGAGAAATAAATCCTTTACTATATGTGACTACAAAACTTTCTGGCAGGGCAGACTGTCTTCAATAAATTGTGAAGCAGGCCAGGGACAAAGGTACAACTTACCTGCATTTCATTACTTAACTTGTCAAGAAGCCAAATTATTTAAGTATTTTATTTAATTTGGTGTTCCTCTGGCTATCTGAAAGCAAGATTTAACAGTTGTTGTGTTCCGAAAAAATACAATTTGTGCTGTGCTTCACACTTTTTAATGTATTATTTATCTGATGGGATATTACTGAACAGCACAGTTATTTTGTCTTAATTCCCCTGTGTTGAATAATGTGGCAGATTAACATAAATTAAGTTTCTGGGTAAACCAAATTAATGTTCAATTCATTGTTAAATGTTACCGTCAATTATCCTAACTTGTCTTAACCCTATCTTCAGCTTTGTTGCACAGACTCAGTATAATAGATACATCCATGTAGGGCTAGTTGTAATTAATATATATATATATTTGCTGCCAACTAAAACAAATCTTCTGGGCATGAAGATATTCAGACATTTGAAAGAGTGCAGTTGCTGTGCTGTGTATGGGCTCTGCCCTGAATGGTTGCTTGTGCTGCAGGGAGTTTTGTCACAAGCTACATTGGTTTTGACTTTCTGGGCTGTCCTGTTGGCTGATTGAGTCAAGTAAGAAGTGCAGTTTTTGTTCCTGCAGTTAATTTTTACTGTCACCAGATATTCACTGCTACAAAACTAAAGTGACACTTTTTTCTTCTTCTTGAAATCTGTAACTACAGCAATGCATTATCTTCCCATCTTTCCATATTGATTTAGCTGTAACAAAACATTATGCAACATTAACTTCACGAATGAACAACAGGAGATTGAAACTGTTTAATTTTATCTGATTAAATTATAAACAAAGATAGATATTATGCACATAGTGTGGTTTCTTGAGAGTGCAGCCATTGGAGGTAATGCAGCTATATACTTATCAACCAAATGATAAGTTGAATAAATCTGATTAATCTAACGATTTTTCTTTTTAAACAATTCTAGAAATATTCAGTTTAAATTGTGATTTTAGAGTAACTATATTGGTCAATGTTGAAATACCATTCAGGTTAATAAGGGCACATTACTTTGGTTCCCCTATTTAATTAGTTCTTCAGAAATGTATATTAATATATTTACATGTATTTACATTTACCAACTATGCCCATAAACATTTCATTGCATTAATTGTATGACACAAATAGAAGAAAACTCTGACACACATATGAATATTTTTTCCATTACAAAAAAGTGAAAACAACGTTTAGCGATAGCAAACAAAAAACTGTTTTCATTACTAACAAAAACCACACTTATAAACCTCTCTCTTAACGAATAAATTCACGGTTTTGTTTATATATTTTAGTTGGGTTTATCCTGTACAGTATTTAGGAAAAAACATGTGTACATAATAATAAATACATAAATAAATAGACTGTTCATACATGGCTATACTTGTCGATAGATGACACAAAACTCCATTTCCCACAATTCCGCGCCGAACACGTGACTGCTCGCGTCCAATAGGCTCTGAGCTCAGAGTGGGTCCGCGACTGCAGATCCACAGCGACTTCCCGCGCCTGCGACTCACTATACTATCCAAGCCAGCCGTGGGCTTACCAACCATGTAAGTAGTGTTTTGGTTTTTTTGGATAGTATAACAACAAGATCAGATAAAGCAATACGAAGATATTATATTTAAAATTCGTTAAATGAGCCAAGCTTGCAGCGCTCATGACACCCTTTCCGTGTCCAAGTGCACAGGCCTAGTAAGATGCGTTTTAATGGGACTGGATTCGCCTGCTGCTGCTGCTGAAGCTGCTTTTCTCGGATCCGCACAACCCGAACCAGAGGAAGCTCAGTGACTCCTTGGTTTACTACATAAAATGGTGGCCAGGTTGCAGTATTGATCTCTTCCCTGCATGCGCAGACAAAGGACAGAGGGAGAAGGATCCCGTTGGGTCCAATGAAAGAGAGAGAGAGAGAGAGAGAGAGAGAGAGATGTGATGAGAGAAGATACAAAGACAGAGCCTCTCCATCGGCCTAGTGTTGATTTTATGAATTTGGGTTAATAACACACACTGTACTCCTATCGGTATCTGTTAGTAAAACAAAATGGTAGATTGGTAAACGTTGGTTTTGATCGTTGTATCCTGTATTTGCGATTTCTCCTGGAACTGTTGAATTGCAATTATCTCTGTCTATACGATACACATAAATACGAGATGGCCACTTTATATTCTGTGATTCAATACACGGTGACTGCTTCCAGTGCGTTTTCAGAGGAGGTGTGTGGAGGAGCATGATTTGGGTGATGAAAGTCAATAGATCTTGGAAGCTGTTTCTTTATGAACGAGTTTATCTAATTAATTAATTAGCTGCGTCAGCGCTCTCGGGCGTGCTGGGATTGTTATATTTTGCACAATTGCGATGATCTATATATTACCTGACATTGCTGCTTGCGCTGTCAATCTTACTACATTATTCAGTATAAAAGGCAGCTGGTGATTCGCCCTATTGTGGAGAAGAAAGACGTGGCCTTATTGAAATGAAATTTAAATGATTTCCTTAAAGTCACAAATATTCCAACCGCACAGCATTTCTGTTGCCTTTTAAGCTACAATGTGTAGGAAATAATGCTTTTTTACTCGCTAGATCATCATGCATTTTCATGGTCTTCTCATGGATGGAAGGAGACGTGGTCGAAATATGCCTGAACTGCAATTGACTATTTAAAATATAATGCATAAATAATTGCATTGCTTTTTGCTACTGTGGCAGCCTGCAAACAGGACATCCCGAATATGTACCCAATATACCATCATTCAGGATCACAAGAGCTGTCTGAAGCTTGCAATCTATTTCTCCAATGATATTGTAGTGCTCCCCCACACTGACCCAGATTCCCTATCAACAAAGCACACCATGTCAGTTTGATTTAGCACCGTTAAACACATCTCACCAAGTAATGCACCTTTTGAATGTGCAATTCTGATGCAAAAATAAACAGTCTTGCAATGATGCCTAAACAACGTATGATGTTTTAATTGTTAAAAAGCACCAACAAAAACAGGTGTTCTCTGTCTGAAATTCGGCCACTTGTGCTTCAGGCCTCCTTTTTGTACGTTTCTTTTGCACTGTGATTGTTTATTTTGGAAAAGTAAAGGGATAAATAAGGGATACATTATTCTCAACCTAATCTTCGCAGAATGCCCAAATCTAAGGAAGTTGTGTCTACGTCCTCCTCTGGAAGCGATTCAGACAGTGAAGTGGAGAAGAAGGTATGTAATCTGACTACTCTTTAATTCCTCCTTACCTAATGGCTTAGCCTGAAGTGTAATTCAGATTGCTGCCATTCACAGTCCTCTCCAGATATGTTGGGAGGTTGACTGAAGGACATCTGGGAGGTGATAACAGCCTTGTGATGGGATTTCTTTTGTCAGGCCAAGAGGAAGAAGCCAACACCCCCAGAGAAGCCAGCAAAGAAACTGAAGAGCGGGGAGAGCTCTCGGGCAGGTGGCTCATCCAAGAGTGATAAGGATGATAACATGTTCCAGGTAAAACCACCCCCGTCTCTGCAGAATCCTACCACTTGGTTTGTGCATCAATATGGCTTCTGACCTGTCTAAAGTGTACCCTGGAACTATTTTGTATGGGGTGTAACTGCCACCCCATGAAACTGTTGGTGGTGTCATGCAGCGTACAGCCATTAAACTAAGCAGTGAAACCGGTAGTATTAAAGCAGGGAACGCAGCTGTCTCTGAAATCTGTTCTGTGGCTGAAAGAACGAGTCTAGCCCTAATTGTTTGTGATAAACTTGTCTCATTCTGCTCCATTTTCAGTACTGGTTCATGAAGGGGATTTCAAGTCAATGCCTCAGGGGATTTACACATTAATATTTTAAAGAACTTTAAGGAAAGCTCAGTTCTGCTTTTTATGTGCAGGAGTAATATATTACTTGTTTTCATTTCAGCAACATACTCCTTTGCCGGACAAAGAACATGTGTAGGAATTCACTAAATGGGCCCATTCCAAATTAGAGCACTCAAAGCAGTTACAACTTCAAATACACGGTAGCAAGCCACATTGGATATCCGCCTCCCTTTGAGTAATCCTAATAGAGTAGCATGCCTAGGGCCTACCAATTGTGTCAGGATACTGTGAGGAGTTCAGAGTAGGAGTGGAATCTGCTTTCTTCCACAGCTTTTATTCTTTCCTTCCCCTGAAGATATACAACATTTTTCTTTCTGCTTTAATGTATTAATTATTTGCCATACATCCTTGGATGCTTTAAACATTGTTATGACAAACATGAACAATGTCTCATCAGTATCGCTCCGTGTTCATGTCAGAAGTAAATGTTAGCTATAGTACGCTTCTCTGCATTTAATTTACTGGTGGCAGGATCTAATCAAACAATTGACATACCTTATACTTGCAACAAAAACTGTTGTGCAGGCTGATGCTTGTCCATGTCTTCATGCTTATTGATCGCTATGTGGTCTTCATCTCAGATTGGGAAGATGCGGTACGTCAGTGTCCGAGACTTCAAAGGCAAAGTCCTGATTGACATTCGAGAGTACTGGATGGACCAAGAAGGAGAGATGAAACCTGGACGCAAAGGTATTAAAATGGCTGCTTTTGGTATACCATAAAAACAATAATAGAGGGGTGTCTGCTATAAGATATATATGACAGTGTCCTGGGGTCACATTTTAAAGATTACTTTGTTAATGGATCTCTTTGCGTTTCAGAAAAGTCAGTTTCGTTAAAGCACTTGAAGATGCTTTTTCTGTCCTTTCTATGTTCTTTCCAAGCCTTGAAGCATATTTGGCAGAATAGCTGCAACTGTTTCTTGCCCTTTTTCTGTTGACAAGATGAATAGATTTTTTTGCCAGAAGCAGGGAAACATTACCTTGTAAAGTGCTTTTCCAGTGAAAATGAATTAAATAAGTGTTTTTTCCCCAGATTAATCATTTAACTGCAAAAACAATTCCGTATGTAAATCCACATTGCATATTCAGTTGGGTTTATTTATATCCCTAAACCGTGATTTATTTATTCCAGGTATCTCCTTAAATCCAGAGCAGTGGAACCAGCTTAAGGAACAGATCTCCGAAATCGATGATGCTGTAAAGAGAATATAAACAAAAGCCGTTTAGAAGCTGAGCTTGCTTTCTTTTGTTTCTTGTTTTTTTTTAAAGATTGTAACCACCAACTTTTACACTGGCATAATGTTTTCTAAAGAATTATGTACTTCTTTTTTTAATACAAAAAAACTCAACATTGTGTATATTTGCAATTCAGTATAATTTGAGTCTTTCAATGCATGTGCATCTTAATGTGTGAAACGCAAAACCAGTTCATTCTATGTAGTTTTCTTTCATTGCTTAAATCTGGGAGGGGTGGGATATGGGCGGGTGGGTTGGGGGTTAAAAATGATTAATCTACAATAAAGTGCTGTATGAGGCACCAAATAATTCCCCCCCCTTTTTGCAATTGTTGTCCGAGTTGTTTATTCCACTGTCTTCATTTGTTGACTGTGACTGTTAAATCACTTTGTTACATGGAAATACAGTTGGTTTGTACTGAAAGGGTCTGTGTTGTGTGTTCTGTGGGAACCTGTTCTGCGTGGCTTCTTGCTTTACTTCCTGTTGATTAGCATTAGGGCACTGTTCAGACTGAATTTTAATGCATGGTAATGGAGAATTATTTAAGCATTATTAGTACACACCCTTAACCAGCGTGACTTTCAGTTGTCACAACATACATTTAATTGAAAACCATTAAAAAAAAATTACATTATAAAATAGTGCTTAATAGAGCAGTAATGAAGCAAGTCTGATACTAATTACAGGGACATGTTATTTTCAGGGTAGTTCTAATAGAAGATGTAATACAGTAATGATTACACGTGTGCTATGTGCACGGGGGATGAAGCAGGGATGCTCACCCAATCTAGGGAAGCAGTTATATTTAAGACAAGCTGAGGAAGTACAGTTCAAATAATATGGATCATGGGGAACAATAAGGGGGGGCAGGCATGTGCAAGTTACAAAAGTGCATTAGTTTTGATTACAATGTTGTCCACAAGGGCAGTGCTGAGGGGCCACAGCTCAAGGACAGGGCCCTCCTGAACTACAGTTCAAGCTGCTGATTGAGAGTGAGTGGATTTCAGTCTTTATAGCACCATGTTGCCAGTGATGCAGTACTCCATGGTCCTTAAACCCAGAACCATTGCTTCCTGTTGGCCACAAGATGGCACTAAGAGTACAGTGTGAAAGTGGGTGTCATTGTCAATGTTGGTTTTTGTTAAGTATTTGAATTTCCAAACATTAAGACATGTGAAAAGAATCTCTGAGAAGGTCAAGGAAATGTATCTTTACATCCAATAATATGTGCAATTACCTTTTCTCAGACCTAATCAATCTATAGGATATCCTTCTCTATTTTATATATATATATATATATATATATATATATATACACCCTAAAATATGCATCTATATCTTTTCCCCATTGATGGTCCCATCTAGGGTGTAGCCTGCCTTCCGTGTGTCCACTAGCTTTGGCTCTGGTTTACCACAAACCTGTTCTTAATGAGGCAGTTCATGAAAATGGATGGATGAATGTATAGCCAACTGTTCTGGCATTCATCGTAAGTAAACTGTAAATTGGGGCGCAAGTATTTATGAAAATCTTTCTAATATTACTGAAAATATGCTGTTGTGTTGAATGGACTAAATTGATGACAACACTATTAAGTGTCCCTTGGGAAGCTGACTGGAATTTTGAAGAAATCGTAGGATGTGTTGTAAAATTAGGAAGTAGTTTTCGAATAGGGCAAGATGTGAGACCTTATGTGATGCAGTCTGTTCTATGCTGGAAGATCTTCAAAATGTCTTGCTTTCAGTGATAAACTTGAAGCTGTAACCGAACTGCCAATGGGCTTGTGGAAATGCAATCTGTATTTTGTGTTTTGTTTTTTGTTTGGCTGGCTGGCAGGCAGAGTTGTGATGGGTGTCGCTCTGAGACGTGTGCAGTGCGTTGTGAAAAGAGGTGGTTGTCCTACAGTGGACCAGGTGCCCTGAACACATGGAAAATACACATCGGCTTCCATTTCAGCAATGGGCTGGAAGTCACACTTGCACATTCTGTGGTTCCCTGGCCAGAGATCATGTCACAAGAGCAACGCTGTAAAATCACAGCCTACTGCACAGGTGTGGGATTCGTTTATTTGTGGAGAGCTAAAGCTTTAAAGCTGAGATGGGAATGCAGCTCATCCATTTTTTCAAGTCAGGCGGACACGCAGTTTGAGAGGTGTCAAATGTTCCGAATTCAGCTTTTCCTTGCCCCATACAGCTTTGCTTTGTTTAAGCTAATAGAGAATATCCAGTTTCTTGGAAGGAATGTGTTCTTCCATCATGATGTGCACTGCATATTGATTATGGGGTTATTTCTGTTTCCTGTCTGTGATAGAGATGATATTGGCAAGCTTGGGTCTTCTATGAAACACAGAGGGGGATCAAGCCAGTTCTTATGAACCTTATTATCTTAACAATTGACACAGTACCATTAGGATCCTGAGCTTGAGAAACTGTTTTTCTGGTGGAGACAGAATCATTAATCTCCAGCCTGTCAGCATTTAAGGAAAGAATTACCTTTGAAAATAAAGCAGAAGCCAGAATATAACACTTTTGCAGTCCAGGATGCTACATTATCATCCATTTACATTGCTTTTAAAAGAAATACACTAATTTTGAAATATCATCCAAATGTGTATCCAGAAAGATTATATATATATATATATATATATATATATATATATATATATATATATATATATATATATATACACTCACCTAAAGGATTATTAGGAACACCTGTTCAATTTCTCATTAATGCAATTATCTAACCAACCAATCACATGGCAGTTGCTTCAATGCATTTAGGGGTGTGGTCCTGGTCAAGACAATCTCCTGAACTCCAAACTGAATGTCTGAATGGGAAAGAAAGGTGATTTAAGCAATTTTGAGCGTGGCATGGTTGTTGGTGCCAGACGGGCCGGTCTGAGTATTTCACAATCTGCTCAGTTACTGGGATTTTCACGCACAACCATTTCTAGGGTTTACAAAGAATGGTGTGAAAATGGAAAAACATCCAGTATGCGGCAGTCCTGTGGGCGAAAATGCCTTGTTGATGCTAGAGGTCAGAGGAGAATGGGCCGACTGATTCAAGCTGATAGAAGAGCAACTTTGACTGAAATAACCACTCGTTACAACCGAGGTATGCAGCAAAGCATTTGTGAAGCCACAACACGTACAACCTTGAGGCGGATGGGCTACAACAGCAGAAGACCCCACCGGGTACCACTCATCTCCACTACAAATAGGAAAAAGAGGCTACAATTTGCACAAGCTCACCAAAATTGGACAGTTGAAGACTGGAAAAATGTTGCCTGGTCTGATGAGTCTCGATTTCTGTTGAGACATTCAGATGGTAGAGTCAGAATTTGGCGTAAACAGAATGAGAACATGGATCCATCATGCCTTGTTACCACTGTGCAGGCTGGTGGTGGTGGTGTAATGGTGTGGGGGATGTTTTCTTGGCACACTTTAGGCCCCTTAGTGCCAATTGGGCATCATTTAAATGCCATGGCCTACCTGAGCATTGTTTCTGACCATGTCCATCCCTTTATGACCACCATGTACCCATCCTCTGATGGCGACTTCCAGCAGGATAATGCACCATGTCACAAAGGTCGAATCATTTCAAATTGGTTTCTTGAACATGACAATGAGTTCACTGTACTAAACTGGCCCCCACAGTCACCAGATCTCAACCCAATAGAGCATCTTTGGGATGTGGTGGAACGGGAGCTTCGTGCCCTGGATGTGCATCCCACAAATCTCCATCAACTGCAAGATGCTATCCTATCAATATGGGCCAACATTTCTAAAGAATGCTTTCAGCACCTTGTTGAATCAATGCCACGTAGAATTAAGGCAGTTCTGAAGGCGAAAGGGGGTCAAACACAGTATTAGTATGGTGTTCTTAATAATCCTTTAGGTGAGTGTATATATATATATATATATATATATAAAAATTAGCATTAGGGTTGCTCAGTGCCTTACAACCTCAGCACCTCCTTAAGACACCGCTGTAGAGTACATGTGGAACATCGTATGCTGGCGTTTGTAAAACCATGCTAGTTGCCTTGGATGAAGGCATCTGCTACATAATTTCATTGCTACATTGACTTCTCTGTCAAATGAGAGCATAGAATGGTAAATCATCATTCTTGGGAGTTTGGTGTGTATAATACACATGTCCAGCAGATGTCAGTATTTCCCCATTTGACAATAAGCAGAATACAAAGAAGGGCCATGGACACCAGCCTTACTTTGGGGTCAGTGGTGCTCCCTCCTGTCATCACACTAATGACATCTTAGTCAAAAGGAAGGTAAAGGCATAATTTCAAACAGAACAGCAAAAGGACAAAAATCAAAAACAACCCAAAAAATGCACTGGAGTCTGAAGTCTGGAACTGGAGTACACCCTCCCTGAATTATATAATAAAAACACATTTGTAGGGATAATATAATCAAGAAGACATAGAAGTATTGATACAGATGAGCTGAGAAATACCTATTCACTTTGGTAAAGAATTCAACACTAAGAGGCCATCAAAAATGCAATAAATCAGACCAGCAGTCTGTAGAAACTGCATACCTGCCAGGGATTTAGGGGAAAAGCAAGTTAGTACCTACCTGTCTAGGAAGTAATAAATATGAGGCCAGTGTTTAGCATGAATAAGTGTGGAATTTACAGGGTCAAGAAGCAATGCTCATGTAGCACTTGCATGGGGAATTTGTTTTGCCCCTCAATCAAACTTGAGAGGTTTGTGTGCTGGCACTGTCAGGGTTTCACTGTGTGTTCTGTGTGGTGATAAGAAAACAAAAACCTGAGCTTCACAAACTGTTATTGAGCATCACATACTGTCCAGCAACTGAACCATGCAAGAAAAAAACTGCATCCATCTATCATTTTCACTATGCGGACCTATTGAATGTAAATTACTTACCTAAAGATTAGATTTCTCATTTAAATCAGAACATTTTGGAACGATTTTCCTAACTAGTTAATAGACTGTAAATCATAAATTGTGGAGAATCTAGACTTAAGTGATAATTCAGTATATATTTATGTTTATTGTTGTGTCACAAATGTCTTAACAATGTTTTTATACTTTTAAAGGGAAATGTGCACACTAACCAGAAATGATGGTTCATCTACGAAGTTTAATTTTTTTTCAGTTGTTTACGTGACAGCATTGATCTGTAAGAGTGGTATGTATCTTACTTATACACTATAACAACACATAAAGATACATAAAACTGTGATTTTAGAAAAAGTTCTGCTTTAACTTCATTTCAACAGTAACAGTATTCTGGAAGGGCCCAATAGAGATATCGCCTTTTTGGTTATCACCAAGATAAACTGCCACAGTTGCAGATCAGATGTGCTAATTTGAGTTGTTCGAGTTGTTTACAACTGTGAATGTCCTGATTATCTAATGAAACCCTGGGCTCTGCACCCTGGGGTTGATTTCAGTGTAACTGTGGGACAGGTAGAGGTTGCTCGTGTTGCCTCAGTAACAGGTTACCACTAGGAATGTTGAAATTATGAAACACAGTAGGCCTGGGCGAGATGACTTAAAAATAATATCTCAATATTTTTAGAAGTTTGGGTGATACACGATAGATCTCTCGAAATTTCTTGTTTTTCTCCAATCAAGCTACAAAATAAGACCAAAGACATTCAAAAAACAAGTATTTCTTTAATCATTAAATATGCAAAACTAACAAATACCAGATGTAGGCTGTCATGGTAAATATATGCAGAATGTAACATATTACAGCGTAAATGTGTTGCGTGATTACTATTACTTGTGTTATGTTGCTATGGGATTATATACACCGATCAGCCATAAGATTATGACCACCTGCCTAATATTGTGTAGGTCCCCCTTTTGCCGCAAAAAAGCCCTGACCTGTCATGGCATGGACTCCACTAGACCTCTGAAGGTGTGCTGTGGTATCTGGCACCAAGACGTTAGCAGCAGATCCTTTAAGTCCTGTAAGTCGCGAGGTGGGGCCTTTTGTCCAGCACATCCCACAGATGCTCGATTGGATTGAGATCTGGGGAATTTGAAGGCCAAGTCAACACCTTGAACTCGTGATTCATCAGACCAGGCCACCTTCTTCCATTGCTCCGTGGTCCAGTTCTGATGCTCACGTGCCCATTGTAGGCGCTTTCGGCAGTGGACAGGGGTCAGCATGGGCACCCTGACTGGTCTGCGGCTAAGCAGCCCCATACGCAACAAACTGCGATGCACTGTGTGTTCTGACACCTTTCTATCAGAACCAGCATGAACTTTTTCAGCAATTTGAGCTACAGTAGCTCGTCTGTTGGATCGGACCACACGGGCCAGCCTTCGCTCCCCACGTGCATCAGTGAGCCTTGGCTGCCCATGACCCTGTCGCCGGTTCACCGCTTTTCCTTCCTTGGAGCACTTTTGATAGGTACTGACCACTGCAGACCGGGAACACCCCACAAGAGCTGCAGTTTTGGAGATGCTCTGACCCAGTCGTCTAGCCGTCACAATGTGGCCCTTGTCAAAGTCGCTCAGATCCTTATGCTGCCCATTTCTCCTGCTTCTAACACATCAACTTTGAGGACAAAATGTTCACTTGCTGCCTAATATATCCCACCCACTGACAGGTGCCATGATAACGAGATTATCAGTGTTATTCACTTCACCTGTCAGTGGTCATAATGTTATGGCTGATTGGTGTGTGTGTATATATATATATATACACACACACACACAGTATGATTTACTGTCACATAACAGCAATAACACAAGTAATAGTAATCACGCAACACATGTGCTGTAAAATGGTACAGATTCAGCTAGATTTCCCACAGCCGGGTTTATAGTGGCGCATCTGCTAGACAGAGACATTTCTCCTCTGACTGTCGCGTTTCCGGTACAGCGCGTGTTAATACAAAATATTATTATTATTATTATTATTATTATAAAAACTGTTGTACCACTTCACCATCTTAATAAAAAGAAAATGAAACTTTCTGCATTTGTTTACATTTCTTTACAATGTATTCAAATACTAACAAACTTTATTATTCTTTAGTTCTATACAAATTATATACATCTAAATTAAGGGGCGTGGGGGTGCGACGCGTATGTCAGCACATATAAGCCAGGGGTGCCGCTTCCCAGCTACACACACGCTACAACTGCGGCAACATTGTGTGTTAGCAGGGTTAGCTTGAATAGCGCTGCGGAAACCGTGTGTGTGTATGTGTGTATGTATGGGTATATATTCATATATCCGCATTCGCTTCTGTTTTTACTGTGTAATTGTAACATTTAATAGCTATTATTTCGTTTATTCACTTCCAGTGCTTTAAATAAAATCTTAATATAGCGAGTGTAACATTGATGGTAATTCCACGAACCCGTCTGTTTGTAAAATAAACGTGCAACTTTATAAGCAGTTGCATCTCCTGATTAACGACTTCAAAACTACTCATTTACTAACATCAACACAAATGATTAGATTGTAACACCGCGGAGATACATGTGCTCCCTCCTCTTCATTCCTTCTCCCGCCTTACTTTGATAAATGAGGAAGGCGATTTGCCGAATAAAAAAAGGACTGATAAGTGTCTTCTGCAAGTGATTGACCACAAAGATTGACAGGCATTTCCTGCAAAGTGAGTGTTTGCATAAAAAAAGTTACTCCTCCCACCTGCAGCTGTACATATATTTGCATAACAATGACAAAAACTCCATACTCGCTATATAAGCATTTTGAATTTCGCCCAAAACAATAAATCGAGTATATCGTAAAAACTCGATATATCGCCCAGCCCTAAAACACAGTAATAATATTTTGTTTGTCTGTGTATGCAAAACACATTCACAAATAATTCAAACAGCACAGTAAATGTTGCAGATTTGCATTTTTAGATAGAATTAAGATCATTTTAATAATGAAAGTTAAAAAGATCAGTAAGAAGCAGACAGTGAGTACAGGGAAGTTACTTATATAAATAGTACTAGTCAACCATGTTGCACATGAGAAAGGAAAAAGTTTAATTTAACTTGTACCAACCAAAACTACCAAACACACACACACACACACACACATATATATATATATATATATATATATATATATATATATATATATATATATATATATATATATATATTAGTTCGAGCAAAAAGTACTGAAAGTACATTGTATGTTCATTATTTGTATTCTTGTTTATCCATGCTTGATCCACAATCCATCTTTACAAAATGTACAGTTAAACTGCAGTTCTGTTAAAGGACCTTTAATTGTTTTTCATAAATAATATGTTCAATCTTTCATTTAATTAAAGTTTGGCATTAGAAAGGAAAATTATATTCTGACCTTAGAGCAATCACCCCCCTCCCAAAAAAAATAAAAAAAATAAACTAAAATGACTTGGTTTCTAAGGAGAACATAACATGCTTAATGAGAAAAGATACAGAAGTTCAGAAAATACATTCATTATAGATCCACATGCACTTCAGTCTTGGAAAGGTTTGTGGTACTGCTTGAAACAGCAGTGAACTGTCAACTGGCCCACTTCCAATGTAAGAACTTATAAAAAAAAATCGTAAATATTATAATTTTGGACAAGTTCTGCAGCTTTAGTAAGGAAGGCGGTGTTGTTGGCTCCAGTCACACAGACTTTTAGAAGGTGTGCCACAATATACTGATTTACTGCTCTGCTTTGGTTGTGTACCTACTGATGTTCCAAAACTTACAGATTTGTGTTGTCTTAGCTTGGCTACCATGACTTCAGTCCAGTTCGTAAATAAGCACCACCAAAGTTTATTAAAGTGGACTGACTTTTAAATGTTATAATTATTCATTACTTTAAACACATAAATCATTGAATGTATCAAACAAATTACATTTACAGTGCCTTGTAGTTTTGAAAGACATTGAAATGACTACCTTTCAAGTTATTGTGGTTATTTTTACACTGGCAAGAAGCTTGAGGGTGTTAATTGTAAGGATTAAAACATATTTTGATACACTACAGGTGTGATATGCACACGTCAGTGAAACAGCAACTGAGGCTCCATGAATACAAAATGGAGGCACTGGCAAACTATTTAGCTTAAACTCTGGCTCTTGATCTCAGCCTAATATGTTACAGCAGTGATGGTGATGAATACCAGAAAACAAAAGCATGATGGGCATCAACTTCAACTCTCTTAACACTATTGAAATGATGACGTGCTCTCAGATGAAATCCTAAGGGAAATACAGTTGGGTCCATAAATATTTGGACAGTGATACAATTGTCATCATTTTGGCTCTGTACACCACCACAATGGATTTGAAAGAATCAAGATGTGTTTAAGTGTAGACTTTCATCTTTGAGTTACATCCAAATTGGGTGAACGGTGTAGGAATTAGACCCATTTTTATATTTGGTCCCCCCAATTGCAGTGGCTCAGAAGTAATTGGATAAATTAACAATCATGAATTAAATTGTGTTTCAATACTTGGTTGCAAATCCTTTGCAGTAAATGACTGCTTGAAGTCTGGAAACCATAGACATCACCAGATACTGGGTTTCTTCCCTGGTGATGCTCTGCCAGGCCTGCACTGCAGCTGTCTTTAGTTCCTGCTTGTTCTTGGTGTGTTTTGCCTTCACAGATGAGGAGCTATGCTTCGGATCATGAGCAGTTCCTTCCCTTCTCCATACTCTTCTCTTCCCATCATTCACAAGTTGATCTTTGTTCCAGAACTGTACAGGGTTCTTTAGATGTTTTTTTGGCAAACTCTAATCTGGTCTTCCAGTTTTTGGGGCTTACCAATGGTTTACATCTTGTGGTAAACCCTCTGTATTTACTTTGGTAACTTTGATTGTTGACTTTGGACACAGATACGCCTACTTCCTGGAGGGTGTTCTTGATCTGGACAACTGTTTTTCTTCACCAGGGAAATAATGTTTCTGTCATCCACCACAGTTGTTTTCCGTGGTCTTCCAGGCCTTTTGGTGTTCCTGAGCTCACCGGTGTGTTCTTTCTTTTTAACAATGTATCAAAATAGTTGATTTTGCCTAATGTTTTTGCTATCTGTGCTATGATTGGTTTGTTTTGATTTCTAAGGCGAAACTGAAGGCAAAACTCCCCAAGAACAAGCAGGAACTAAAGACAGCTGCAGTGCAGGCCTGGCAGAGCATCACCAGGGACGAAACCCAGCATCTGGTGATATATATGGGTTCCAGACTTCAGGCAGTTATTGACTGCAAAGGATTAGCAACCAACTTTTCAAATCCATTGTGGTGGCATACAGAGCCAACATGATGACAGTTGTGTCTCTGTCCAAATATTCATGGACCTAACTGTATTTCACTTGTAGAAGTAAATTAAGAGAAATTTAAAACACCTGGGTATAATAAAACACAACATATTACACAAAAAGCCTCTTGTCCTCCTTCTGTTTGTAATGTTATCATTTTTAATTAATTCAGAATTATGGCCAGTGTTTCACAAAGCTGACTAGCTGCCAACAGACTCTTCAGCAGCGGGGAGAACCGCTGCCAGCCTCTTGTTCCATCACAGATATGATCCGTGGAAGTTGGTGAAAAATAATAAGGGCTGCTGAGGTCATGGTGTTTGTGCTGTTTACTCCTGGAACCCTTCCATATCACCCTGCAATCTAAATGGAATTAAGTCATGGTGTTGAGCACCAATGCTAGAAGCCCCGTCCCATCTCCACGGTTACGGAAAATGTGAGCAGAAACAGGCCTGAATGGTCCGATAGCACTGGAATTCAGCTCAATTAATTAGTGTCAGCATGAGAGACAACGCATTTCAGTGGTGCTGTTCGGGGATGAGCGCAGAGTTCCGTGTGCAGGGCATCAAACACAAGCTCTCGATATCTCAGTTTTAAAGCGCTCCAGGAGCATTTTCTGCCCTTTTCCCAGTTTGTTGTAAGTTCCGTAGGGGGCTTCTGCACCCCCATCATCGCTCCAAATTACAATAATATACTCCAAACCACATGGCCAGTCTTCCAGAGAAAAGCAGAGACTTACTGGAGCTGCAAATATTCCTGGTATATTTGTGAACAAACCACAAACCACACACAAAACCACACACAAAACGACATGTCCTTCTACAAAAATTGAGAGCAATTAACTAACAGAAACAGAAGAAGAATGAATAACATGAATGTAAAAAGCATGAGATGGCTGGCAAGGAGGAAAATATATTTTGTCCTTGTTCTGCTTGTTCATGTTAAAAAAAATCAACAGAGATCACTGAATACTTATGTGGAGAGGCAGACATGTTTGGAACTTCCATGTTTCTTTAATAAGTTAAAGGGTACAATAACATGAGTTTTCTGTTTGTCATACTTGCAAATAGACATCCAGATTTGAGGTGTTTGCAAATTGATAGGTGTGTCTGTTAGGGTTAGGGTTAGGGTTTAATAAAGCATGGCCATATTCAGTGGCATGGGTTTGATTTCAGAATTTGGGGGACGAGTCCTCCGCGGAGCAGGGGGGCGAGTGCCCTACACTTATAGAGCCAGGCATACATTATTGGGGAGGACAATTTAACATTCTCTCAACATCCCCTCCTAAACCGATGCCTATGGCCTTATTGGGTGTATTAGGGGCTGACCGTGAGAAGCATTCTTGCTTTCAAAAAAGTGTTCAAGGTTGCTTGTAATATTCAATTACAACTTGTGAATTTTACTTGTAAATTGGTATCTTTATGAAGATTGTAATTTGCCTGTTTATGTGGAGGGGTTGTGTGCTCAATATCACATTTCAGTTTACATCCCTTGTAATTCTAAGTTCAGATTTCATTCAGCATGATAACATGAATGGCTGCCAACTGTTTTACATCTTATTGCCAATGAACATGAAATGAGCACATGTGCCACTGATATAGAGGGCTTGTATATTCCGCTTCCACTTCCACTAAGTCCTGTCATTAACCAAAACTTATGGTTTGTAGGGCAATAAAAAGGCTGCTCAATGACATACTATACATGCCAAGTGTCTGAAAAGCATTACTCGGGGTAAGAAATTGTACATCTCCCTCTTTCTCTCTTTTTCTCTCCGCAAGATACCTTGACTACTATGCCTTGAGCATTCTTCTCTACAGAACGTGGACTCTGGGTCCTATTAACCTGTCCCTGAGAGTTTGTTTTTACATGCCTATACCCTTGGTGCCATTGCCTCTGTTAACAGTCTCTCATATTGCTTTCCTAATGAGTGGCACCAAGCTGGAGATTGCTTCCGGAGGAAGACACAAGACATGGTGGGGGGTGTCTGCAGTACAACGAGGAATAACACCCACCTCTGTCAGGGGCAGGTCCAACTATGCACTCTGTAAGTGTTAAATATTTTCAAAACATGAAACCCAACTCTTTTAAACATTGCTCTCACTGTTTCCTTAGTCCTCCTATTTGGATGCTTGCATTCCTCACTCAACAGGGTACTACACTAATATCCGTAACGATATATGATGGCTCGTCATTGTGACAAACATGCTTGGGAGCTGCTCTGGTCTGGGCCACGCTGTTTACAACCCAGTATAATTGTTCAGGAATGTGTAGGACCAGGCATGAGCCACCAATTTATGAAGTATGGCCCAGATTTGAATGCTGATGTCTGCCAATAAAAAGCAACCTTTGGAGTGTCTAAAATTGAAATGTATTGAATAAAGCAACTCAGCTGGATGATTAAAATATTTTTATTTCTATCATGCCTTTAACTGCTTGCTAACAGCTCCCATCATGGGGCACTATAATTTACAGGCATTTTACTGGCATGGGGTCCTAGGGTACAAATACCTCACAGTAGAGGCTCTGGATGCATGCCAAGCACCACTAGGCCCAAACCCAACACTGGGAATAAACTCAGTTATTGAACAAGTCAGGATGTATGTCTCTTGCTTAAAATGACCACGTATCATTTTCTGACTGGGCAGATTTGGATTTACATTATGACGCATAGTCCATATACAATAAATATATTTCACATCTCACAAAGCTCCCCCTTTCACAATTTTAGAATTGTGAAGGACACAAAAAAAACAAGAATAAATAAATATAATTGTTATCTCTGCTCTCCTCTGCATGGAAAACAAATATCGTGGAAACCTTTATTCTGGCATATTGTTAGCTTTTCTGGCAATGGTTTTCTGGTTTGTGTTTGTTCTCCGAATGAATATGAAGACAGTGATAAAATCTGTTTCTGTAACCTGCTTCTTTCACTATAGATTGAACAAAATATACAAAAACAGGAGTTATGATATGAAACAAGCCAAATAACTGACAAGTCTGAAAGATGTGTCATTGACAGATCAACATGGTGATGGGGGCTGTTGTAAACACACCAGTGCTCAGTTCTAGCTAGAGTGCACCTCCATTTGAAATCAGGCCTGTTCGGTGATATGAAAGTATAACTCATGTGTCAGTCAGCTTTTGATATCCTTTACAGAATATGAAGGAATGCACATGGAGGCTGCCAGTCTCAGCAGCTCTTGCCAAAATATTAAGATGGCATGAAGGAGGGAACACATCAGTGGATCCAGTAACAGTTCAAAACAAGAGGACTGTTGACTCTCCCCCTGGTGCTGAAATAATGAGGAGTAATTTAGGTATTCGGCTATACCGTAACTTTCATTCCTTTCAGACGCTGACTTTACTTTTCTCCATTAGTTATTTGTACCTTTGAATGCTTCTCTTTACTTCAAATCTAAAACAGAAACAATATGGCCAAATGTGTTCTTACGAGAGAAATTAGGAAGGCCATGCCAACAGGATGATTGTGTCATTATGGGAGTATCTGACTTGCCCAAGCAGATTACTCTTAACTTTATGTCTATTCTGAGAAGTGGCGGCATACAATAGTGGATCCTGTATTAATGACGTAAGTTGGTACTGAATCAATTGCAAAAAGGCAATGGTACTCTGGGGACTTTGTGGCTTTCTCTAGTTCACACTAACTCGTTAAAGACTACATCACAACACCGAAGCCCACCCTCCAAAGTGAAAACTAAAACTGGTTGTGAAACATATTTCAAGGGAAAAGGGCTTTTATAATGCTTTTGGTTGTCCATATAACTTGTCACGATGACCTGACATCTCACATAGAGGAATAAGTGCCATTTGGAACAAACAATTTCAGTGTTTGTAGCCCCGCTCAAATTCTGTTTCCTAAAAAGAGGAGCATCTGATATAAAATGTGCTTGGATACATGAGAAAATCAAACTGACAGCATAATAACTGCACACTTCAACATTAACTAATATTCCAATGAAAAAGAAAATAATTCATTAAGGTTATAAACTGGCTTTGTTGTTCAGTGTTTAAACTGTGACAATAGAGACTCTCACCTTAACCATCATGATGCAAAAGCAAAGACAGTGGATACACTTTATCAGCCAAACCAGTTAGTTATAGTCCATGATAAAAACAACAAAATAAATACTACTTTAACCTCATTGCAGATTTCCTTTTCCTTTTCCCCTTCCTCCCCTTTTGTGAACTTCTTTGATTTTACCAGGACTAAAATAGACAAATCCTCGGATTTCCCTTCTCTTTTACATCTTGACACCAAATGACCTTAATTTTAGGAAGTTGTAAAAGAAGCTGAAGAAAATTTTATCCTGGATAAGCTATGTAGAAGTGCAAGAGATGCAATGAAGAGCTTGAGGTTGTACTCCAAAACACACCAGTCCCGTGGGTAATTTCCTGTTTTTTATTGTCGCTGCTTTCAGTGAAACAGATGAAAGATGTTTTTGAGTCACAAAAAGAACATAAAGTCTTGGTCCTGGAAGACATTTATTTTTATGATGGATACCTTCCCACCATTGTACCTAGATATTAGCATTTATTCTTCAAATTAAGAGTTGGATTGAATTTTGATTAGTACAAATGGCAAAATAGGGGAACAAATTGATTTTTAAGTAATAATTCATAAGAATGCCTGTTTCAAGTGAAAATGACAAAGCCTTGGCAAGCAATAATTAAGGTCTGGTTCACAAAGGCAGAATTATGCTGTGCCAAACTGTGCAAAGCTTTTGAGTATTTGACTGGAACCCTGTAACTGCTTTAACAAGCTGAACTTGAACCAGTAAATGACATCAATAAATGAAAAAGCTACAAACATTGAACTCATGGAATATAAAGATATTAATGAACAGCTGTGCCTTGACTTTCTAAAACATTGCCCTGAATGTAGAGTATAATCACTCTGTGCGTGAGGTCATTAGGTTCCAGTCATATACATATATCAAGTCAAAAAACACCATCAAGAACTGAATTTAAGATTTATTTGATTTAATCCAGGCCTTAATTGAGTTGATGAACACACACACACACACACACACACACACACATACACTTTTAACAGGATAGTAGAAATATGCCTTGAAAGGAAGTACAGTATTTCCAGTGAACGTTTCTGTGCTCCAGATATAGCAATGTTCTTCCAAAGGAATGTCTATGAATCACAAAAGCAAAGAAAGCGAAAACTTTGAAGCTGTGAGTTGCCGACAACAGTTAAGATAAGCTACACTGACTTGCGATGACATGCCAGTTAATAGATAATCAGCCTTGGCTGTGACACAAATGCAACATACCCTTTATTGTGCCCTCATGTGAAAATAATCTCCCTGCTTCTGCAGCAACTTGTTTTATTTTTACAGTTGTTAACAAAGCAAGATGAATAGCATTTTTTTTGGGGGGGGGGGTTAAGTGAAATGCAACACAGTAAACTGTCAAACACTTGAAACATGGGAACTCATAGGTGAACTGCCTGTTCAGTTTTATGCATGTACATATCAAGTTAACAATTAGGGGAATTGGTGGCTGTGTCATTATCATATCTGTGATATTGCTAACATGACAACAAGGGGTTTACATGCAGTTCACAGAACAGTGCAGCATGAGGGAAAAATGTGTTTATTGGCATTCACAGTTGCTTTGTTCAGGGAATGATGCAAAATATCTGAAAACATGGTGTGGTTATTTTCTGATTTATTGATATTTTGCCTTTTGTTATTGTGGTACACTGGTGCACTTTTGATCCAGATTACCCATACTAATACCAGATTGTAAAATATATGCATTTAATACTACAACTTCAACAACCATTACTACTACTACTACTACTACTACTACTACTACTACTAATAATAATAATAATAATAATAATCATCATCATCATCATCATCATCTATTCATTTGAATAACTACAATTGAATAATGATTGATTCTGATGTCCGAGCAGTACAGTAACCAACACTGAAACGATCTATTAGCTATTTGTGGTTATATCTGCTAAAGAAGCTCCACATGATATGCCATTCTACAACTAAATTACTTTTGCACTGCTTTTATATTTACTCATATGATAAACTAAAAAGAGTATGATTTGTGGTAGATGCAACCCTGGTCATCTGAAAGAGCCACCAAACTTAAGCAGAAGTAAAAAGAAATAACATTTTGTATTGGAATATCTTCACAAACTCTTTTTGAGAGCCCATTTTCAATGTTTGAGAATAGTGCCTGCAAAGGGTGAATAAGAACTATCTACAGAAACTGTCAACAACCTGTAAAACTAAACCAGAACAAATACATTATGCCTTGTCAAAGGTGATAAAAGTTCTGTTAATTTATATGAGACAGGTTTTTGTAAACATATCTTAAAGATATGGGCTATGGAACCATGATACATTTTGGACAAAAACCAGAAGCCTTACAACAAGTCATAGCTGATGACATGTGAAAAAAATATATATTACTGGAGGCACCATCAAAGCGACCCCTAAAGTAATTATCCCAAAGTCTAGAAAACAGATTTAAAAGAACATAAAAGAAAGAAAGCACTTGATTGGGTATATAAAAGGGACTTTAATCAACACTAACAACACATTAATTTTAAAAACCCTAAGCACATTGCATGGAAGGCTAAACCTAAAATTAATATTAAAACACAAACAAATTAGTCAGAAGAAATACAACAGATTTCAAAATGGCAGATTGTGAGCACTGTATTTATGGCCTACACTCTGCTGTCCAGCACACCAGCCAGCAACTGTAGCCTTTTAAACGATAACTGAAAGAAAGTCACTGAATGTTTTGCTCAGTAAATACCAGAGATATTTATTTTAGGGTAGGCTTCCATTCTGTCTGGTTGCTGTTGACTATCTGCCAGTTGTTGACTTTTCCCATGTTTATTTTTTTGCTTTTGTTCACATTCGCATACAATTCTGTACACCATCTGTAGCTTAGAAACGTACACAACATTAAGAGTATGCAGGAGAAAGAGACAAACATTCACAGGTCTGAATGCTTACAGAACTGTGGGACATCAGAAAACACAAGGCTGCAACTGCCTTCTGAAGTGCAACTAGGGTAGTGGTCTTCAACCCTGCTCCTGGGGAGTCCCTGCCCAGTCACTTTCCTAGGTCAACCTAAATCCCCACTTTCTACAGACTGGGAACACATTTAAGGGAACTGTGGTTCTTGAAGGCTGAATGGTATTACTGAACCTGCCCCAAATGAACACAAATGTTTCCAAGTCTTTTTCAAAGATAAATGTAAGGGAGGACTAATAAATCCTGCTGAATTGTAGCTCATCAGAACCAGGGTTTGAGACTCCCGAACTAGAGAGACTAGACACTGCTTTCATCCAAGGATCTGTGTGGATTTTACATTTTAATATATTTCTCAATTCACAGATGAAGAGCACATTTTAATTCAGCAAAAACATTAACAAAAACAGTTGCCTAAATGTTTCTGCACTAAAAACGAACCTCATAATATCTCCATTTGAATAGCAATTTCACCTTTGGTTAGCAATATTAACTATTGTTGTTAAATATAGCTGTGTTTGATGACTTAATTGCGCTGGCACAGCTTTGACACAGGTACCTTCTGTGAGGAGTAGCCCTTCAACGCAAAGAGCCTCCTTAGGGATATTACTTTCCACAGTTGGCATTCAGATCAGGGACGGACTGGGACTGAACTACAGCCCTGGACTTTGACCCAGATAGGCCCAAATGGCCCACGGATTCTCGTCCGGCCACGCCAATGCACAAGAATTACACACCAGACCCTAATACTACCACCGAGAATAGAATGGTATAATAGCTAGAACAGCAGCAGCCCCTCCATTTGATCAAATTAATGAATGAATGAATAGTAGAGGCGTGTAGGCCGTGTCACTGTCAGTGTGTGTCTGAGGGAAACGGCGGGACTGACGTCTGACTCGTACTGTAGGCCAATGGAAGCCCCGGATGATCTCTCAGAGGTAATGCGGTACTGGGCCGGCCCAATGTAATATTGACCCACCGAAAAAAAAAACCCAACAACTTAATATCACGGACTGCCGGGATTTGTCCTTAATTTTTTTCCCAAAAAATAAAACATTAAAAAATCGCCCCCCCTGTACCACAGGGATTTCTCCCGGTGACCCAGATGGCCAGTCCGCTACTGGTTCTGATTGAAGGTCTTTGCAAAATGCCAATTGAAAGTAAGTGTCAGTGCTGAGTATGCAGTTCCAGATCTCGGTCCCACTGACTTCTGATGAAGAAAAGCACTCCGTAAATAGAACAGACTGACCATGTGACAAGAACCAGGTCTAGCACGTATTGTGACAATTTCAAAATGTATACTTTCACTGATAAATTAAAAAGTTTGAATTCTGGGATGTCATGTTGATAACTGTCGATGCATATTTTAAAAAGTAAATCAAGAAACACATCTAAATTTATGTTTCTCAGGTAGAAAGCCGAGAGCTGACAGCTATGATTTGGACTCACTATAGACATCATACTGGTTTGAAAGCAGCATGTGAAATGGGAATCTAGTTGCTGACCTTTAAAAAATAACTTGTTTCAACTTCCACACAGTGATGTAATGCTTCCATTTGAATCTGCATCCTTCTAGGGCTGGGTTATTCTCCAGCTGTTATTATAAATAATATTAGTAGTCCGGTGTCACTCAAATTCCTCACGGGTGAAGGATGTTATTGCACTGCAGACCTTTTGTAAAGGTTTTATCAATTAGTTTCCTGTCGTTTGTCCTTTAGGGATTACACCCTAATGGGCACTTACCCACCATGCAGCAGCTAATTACACGGGCAGATAATGCTTTCTTATTAATCTGAGAAGAGGCAGGTTAGATGTAGGTGGTGTTTTGCCATGTCTTCAAAATGTCACACAATGTTTGATAATAATACAAATTATAAAAAAGAGCTTAGTAAAGTAGACATTAAATATATTTATGATTAACAAAAAATAAGCTACACATGAATGTGAAAAATATACAGTATGACTAGTTTCCTCCACAGAGTTTCTCAGGTCTGGCCAAAATCAATGGTACAAATTTGTAATTTGTGATTTGAGGGTAGGTCAAAGTTTTGTCATAGCTATGTGGAATATCTGTAATATTAAATAAAACCTTCCATTTGTTAATCTACACTAAAATTAAACAATGCAGTTTCTTTCTATTAACTCTTTAAAATGAGTTTGTCAAGAAATCCCAGACATTGCCGTTATCAAAATGTTATTAATCAGAGACCAGACTTTTACTTTTTAAGCAGGGAATTAAAAAGTTATGTTGTTATCATGAGGTAATTTATCCCAGGATCTAGTGATCATGAAATTTGGTCACCATGTAGTGTAGTAAAGGTTTATTATTAATTTAAATTTTTTACAAAAGATTGAAAATCAACTCATAAGGCAGTTTTCTTGCTGATGGGACATGTGTAGACAGTACATGAAGGGGTTTTGACAGCTGTGAGAACTGGATATCTAAGTTTTCTTGTTGTTTTACTGTTAAACATGGACCTTTCCTTCCAGACATCGAGTTGCTAGGTTTTCGGATGGGAAAAACATGCGTAAAATTAAACAAGAAAACCACTCTGACCAGTGGGTTGAGAAACAACATGTTGTTAAATTAACTGTGAAAATCAATTATGATTCAAAATACTACTTCCAGACATGAGCACAAAGGATGACATTATATGAAAACGAGATCAATTGTAAGTGTAATAAAAGTATCTGTAATTCTAGAGCCAAAAAACACTTATTACCCCATAGTGATTTATCAGCCTGAAATGCCTCTGTGACAGGTTACTGTCATTAATGACTCTTTGTGGTGAAGCGGACTGGGTGGTACTCTTGATTTCTCAGCCTTTCTTTTATACATCTCAAGGACTCTGGTGTGAGTCCACAAAACTTTTGAAGGTTAACCTATAGTCAATAGGATAAATAAGAAGTTGTGACTCAAGTGAACTGCTCTGTACGGTGGCATTCCCATACACTATTAATTTCAGTTTTTGACAGAAGAATGGAAAACCAGCTCCTAGAAACAAGAATTGGGCTTACATTTGTGGTTATTTCATTCCGAAGAATAACTTGCACAATATATTTTTTTAAAACCCTGAAAGCCCTGAATGCTTTACTTAAAATCTAAAAAGGATAAGTTTATTGCCATGTCTTTTTGAACATTTTCTTACATTCAGGAATATTACAGTAACCTACATTAAATCTGGTTTCTTGATCAAGTCCTGTTCATTGTAGTAAAGTTTTACAGCTTTAGAGGTGTGTATTACAATGGAACTGAGCTTAGTTTTGTCACAAGAAACACATAAGAACATAAAGTCTACAAACAAGAAGAGGCCATTCCACCCATTGTGCTCGTTTGGTGTCCAATAATAACTAAGTGATCCAAGGATCACGTCCAGTCTATTTTGAATGTTCCCACATTTTCAGGTTCAACCTCAACGCTGGGGAGTTTCTTCCAGATTGTGACAACTCTCTGTGTGAAGAAGTGTCTCCTGTTTTCTGTCTTGAATGCCTTCATCAGTGTGTAACCTTCACACAATCATGGCTGCTGTGAACACCCTAAGGGAGAGCTCTTCAGTGTTTCAGGATGTGACGTTTCAACATTTAATGTATAGCAGAAAAGACTACAACTACAAGAGCAGGGGATTTGTCTTCCCAGCAGCTACTCGGGTTATAATTATGTTCAGTAGTATGAGTTGAGTGTATGTTCACTGGGACACTTTGCTACAGGACTGGATTTTAAGGTAGCCTTTGTAGTAGAAAAGTAGTAATTGGAAAGACATTACCATTTTAATAAGGCATTATTTACACCATTGCCAAATTGAGTCCCATTGCAATACAATAAATACATTGAAGAATGGCTCATAAACCATGAGTATTCATTCTTCTTTATTTGTTTGCCGTTAGTAATACGATAAAGTCGCTGTTTATCCTCCATTCATTATAAATTAATTATAATGATGATGTATTATTGATAATTATGTGTTAGTTCCCCTTCAAACTCATACTGATTTGAAATAATGTTATCAGGCCTACTTTCATTGTTTGGAGGGAGTTACTGGCTTTGCACAAAGTACAGTTTTATAGTGTTTATTTAAATAATTTAGAGTATGCAAGAGGAAAGTGATCCCATACTTGAATCTGTCTGAATTGAATGTACAATACATAGCACAGCAGACGCTTTCAATTTGCGATACTACCAGATATCATTTGACTTATCATTACTTTGACTTATCATTTATAATTTTTGACATTTAAATCCCCTTCTTGGAAACCACCATTCTTCCTTTGTAGCACATTTTCCAGTAATAAATTTGCGAAAAAAAAAATAACAACAAAAAAAGACTTGCTTGCTCAATTTGAAAGTCCTTGCTTTACGAAGAGCGTAATTTGTTTCCTCAGATACCACTGCTTGGATACCAACTGTTCCTTTGACATCTCACTCTGTCACAGTCTCCTCTCACATTCAGACTTTCATCCAGTTGCATCCGCCCTGCTTCCCACATCTATACAGTACCATCGCCCGCACATGAGCGGACCGGGCATGTTGAGTGATGGGAAGCAGGAGCCAGTATGTTACGCTCAGACACAGGCCAGTGGCTATTTCTGTGTCTAGATGAGTGGAATGTTGTTGATTTTACTGCAGCTGCCATTCAGATACTTTCACAAACATTCAAAAACATTCATATACATTCACAAACATACACATACTGTACATTAGGACGGACTTTATTTGTGTTTATGATCAGAAGAACTTAGTTTTAAAGATCTGAGAAGGTGTATGAAAGGTAAATAATGGTATTTGACTAAGAACATCAATCCATAAATAAAAATTCAAATGAAAGACCTTGATAACTATTGATTATTTAATATTTTATTTTTTGCTTTTCTTGTAAACGTGTAGCAGTATAAATTATGACAAGGGTCACCCCTTTAAATGTGAAAAACATCTGTATCTATCTGATGCGTTTCTGTGTTTGCTTTTATTTCATTAAGCATCTTGAAATTTAAAGCATGAAAAATAATGTTTTTCTGTTATTTAGCCCCAGGTAGCTGGAATATGCTGTACAATATGATGTGTGCTTGTGTTTTTGCTATCCCAGTGCACCCTCACGTAAACAAGATGTTAAATCTCAAGTGATTACCTTAGGGGCTCACATAAAAAAATAGCATTGTCCGACCCATGGAGTTTATAAGTCTTACAAACGACCCCCTATCGCTTTTAATAAAGTTATCACCATTTTCAAATGTATATTCAACATTTGTTTATGAGGCATTCATAAGTTTCATGAATTCTATTCATGTTTTAAACACAAAAAGTTACGCTGTTTAAGGGAACTGCAGGGCTGTTCTGGGAAATTAAAGCTTTGTTTGCATTCTTAGTGACAAAGTTAAAATGAGGTTAGGGGTCTTTCATAAAAATACCTCGCCAAGCGATCCAAGAAAATTTAATCTATAAAAAACGAATAAATAAACATACCGATTTCAAAATAAAGTACTAACAAAGGCTGCTGCTTTTAACAATACGGCACCGTAATGCCTTTGAATCTCCATGGCTCCTGCACGATCTGGAACAATGACCTTCAAAAAAAGAACAAGAAAAGTCATTTGAACTATGCACCTCCTTCTGATTTTTCCTTTACGTTGGGGGATAATGGCTGTTTATTAATTTCACAGAGCACCTGTATTCTACATTTAAGGGTCTTTAGGCCTCTATTCCTCATTCATTACCCCCCATAACACAAATTTATAAAATATGTACAAAGTGGTTTTAATACCATTGTTTCCACACATGTTGTTTGACTACAATGTCTAATAATAAAATAACCAGAAACATTAACCAAGTGGTCTCCATGACTGAGACTGCCCAGCCCGGATCCAGTTACAGAGTTCACTATAAATCAGCAGTTTATAAAGCTTAGGAGTATGTCCTAGATATTGATTGTTGACCTTTGAAAAGGTTTTAACATTTGTATTGATCGGTTAGGCAAGTCACTTGTTCAATTAAGAGAAATCTGGCCCCTGAGAAAATCTGAAAGAACCCACAGAAAAGAGATGCTCTCCTCTAGATCTGCAGACTACAGGATGATATTTACGGTCTTATGTTAAGATATAGTATCTACACTTTTGAAATCGAATCCCTCTTTAAGCAATGCTCCTTTCAAACTGACTGATTTAATAAAGCTGGCATACTATTTAAGATTTCTAATGCGATCTGTGTTTTTGTTATTGTCATGTTCTATTGAAGAACCCAGACAGACTGAAACTGAGCTTTGTTTGCTATCGGGGTCGGTCGCATGTAAAAGCAAACATCTTGACCTCATTAATATTATTATGTTTTGCTCACACAGAATCTGTAATAAAACTCAGATGAGTCCTCCAAACAGGTATTACCCTCACTGCAGCTTTTTATTTTGTTTACCCCATTTCCCTGGTGATGGCATTAACTGCCAGCCCTACACAGATGCTGGCTTCTTCTCTCTTGAAAGACTTTGACATCTTTAATATGGCTTGATCTCATTCTAATGTCATGTGACTGGATCTAATCAACTGCCTGGTTTCTCACTTGGTTTAATACAGCCTGATGGAACAGTTTCTGAGACATCCCGGAGATTTGCTCTTAAAAAAGGGGAGAGGTATTATGTATAAAGTCTACATGGGGACTTGATTCAAGTCTTCAAAATCATGAAAGGCATCGACCACATCAAACCAGAGGAGCTTTTCCAGATCAGCAGGGACACACGCACCCGGGGACACAAATGGAAATTGGCCTTTAAGGCATTCAAGACAGAAAACAGGAGACACTTCTTCACACAGAGAGGCGTCACAATCTGAACAAACTACCCAGAGATGTGGCTGAAGCCAACAATTTGGGAACTGAATAGGATCCTTTGACCACTTATTAATGTTATTAATGGACACCAAATTAGCACGATGGGTCGAATGGCCTCCTCTCATTTGTAAACTTTATGTTTCTTATACTTCTTAACAGATAGCTGATATCATAGTGGTGTAAAGCTTTACAGAGAGAACAATCTGCATTGCTTCCCAAAATCTGTCAAAACATCCACCAAATTCATTGCTGCATACAATACTGATGTTGCGTCAGATTAAATAGAATTTTCCCACTTGTTAATAAACCAACTACAAACCTAGTTTATAGCAGTTGCAATTGTGAGTAGAAGAAGGAAGCATCTGATGTTTCATAGTTTTCTATTAGCAAGCAGGTGTGTCAAGGTTTTGATTTAATCCAGGCCATTGTTTAAACAGTATGTGTGGTGTTGTCATATTCTGCAACCCTTAGCTAGTCCCCTGTTATCTGCTCCACTCACACCTATATACCCTTCCTCTCACTGTGTCAGGCTGGCATGCTTCATTGTGTTTACTCAAGTGATTTTAAAGACATTGTAGTGGTTCCAGATGTGCAAAACAGTGTAATCGAATAAGGGTTAATTTAATTTAGGACAGAAATGGATAGCATTAAAACAATTGGATATATTATACAATAAACTATATATATATATATATATATATAAACTGAAATAAAAAATGTGTATGCATGTTTATGGGATTATGTGTGAAGTACTTTCATATTCATATTTGTATGTATTTTGATTTGGATTGTGCCCTTATTTCTCTATAGGTTGGTGTAATGTGATGTTTCCTTGGTACAATACTGAAACTTTCGACACTTTGTAATGTTACGATCCTATGAGTTGCGTTCCAAACATACATCCTCCTATATTCATTTGCATTGTTTGCCATATATTTTGATTTGTATATTTTAAACTGATTGGGCAATGGTCAGATTACTGTTTAGTATGCTTAATATGTTGGTATGTATTTATATTTGTAGACTTCCAATATGAAGAGTCCATACCTCTTTCATACTTTCTTGTGGGTTGTTTTATAGCATTAAACTACTATATGTCCAACAGCATTTTATCTGTACTTGCAAAATTGACATTACAAAAAAAATCTCACAGATGTGCTTTTCAAAGTTCTGAGAGAATGTGGTGGGTATTATGCCTCTGACAGTAACCAATCACAAGCCAGCAATCAAATTCCTTACACAGGTTTGTAATTAATGAAAAATATACATATTTTGTTGCTATGATGATGTTCACAGGATGTCCCTTGGCTAATTACAGTTTGAACATGTGGAAATGCAGAGCCCATACAGATGATGGCGGAAGACACTGCACACAGCAAATAAAGTGAACTGGTTTAAAATTAATTTTGATATTACTAGTATGTATTTGGTTCCTAGATACACACATTTGTATGGTAATTGTTTTACAAAAGGTGATAATAAATACCATCTTTTAAAGGCTAAACATCAATTGCAGCACTTCTTATATCCAAGGGAGTGACCTAAGTGCTCCATTGTTCTGTCAGTGGTTGAGCAGTAATTCAATGAGACATAGTAGTAGGGCAGCAAGTGACTCAGCTGGAAAGTCTCCAGCTGAAGGATAAACTCTACAATATGGGGATCTGCTGTTTGAAATCCAGACTGTAGCATTTACCTAACAGACAAGGGCAGCTTCACATGCTTCTCTGGTTTTCATTCCTCTGCAGATTTGAACTACTTAATTGAACCACTTATTCTGATATGAAGTCAAATCACCTGTTTTTTTTTCTGCCAGGCCTCAGTCCGCCGTTAATCGAAAGGTACACATACAAGCTGCAGGAATTCAGCCCAAGAGCAGCAGCTTCCGATCCCTTGGTCCTGGAGGACCCCTATGACTGTGTGTTTTCATACCAGCCATGTCTTGTGAAGGATCCCCACCAGGTTCATAGCAGAAAACAACTGAAAAGGCTGAAGCAAGGCAGGCATTGGGGGAGAGATCAGTGTTTCCTACAGGATTCTCTGTTTGCAGCGGGGGCACCAAATGTTGTAGGGGGGTCCGGGGGCATGCCCCTAGTGAGATTTGTTTTGTAGAACAGCTGACTTTTTGACACATAGGGAAGTCAGTTTAGCTTTATTTTTTCTTTAGTGTGGTAACAAACCAAGAGTAGAATTTTTAATGTGTGTGTAATTATGAATCTGTATTCTAGTTTATCCACTTGTCTAAATATTGATAAAAAGATAAATCTAGGCAACAAATAGATAGTAAGACATGTTTATTATAATAATAACAATAATAACTAGAAAAATAACTAATTCCCATTCACTCATTAAAAAAATTTGACTATCGACAAGTGAATCTATCATTCGATAGTTAAAAAAAAAGTATATATTGATTTTATTTTAATGTCTATACTTGGAGGATGGGATTCGTTATTTCTTGTATGTGATTTACTAGTAGATTGTACCTTGGCTAACAATGAAATCTGTCCTACAAGAATGCGACCAATGGCTTAATCACAGAGAAATTCTGCATGGAAATACTTTGACAAAGATATGTGTATAATATGTGCAGTGCAATTAAACTACCACAAATCTACAGCTGGTATGCAAACCCACCTAAAAGCCAAACACCATTCTGCAAATCTAGCAATGACAGAAAAGGAAAGAAGACTGCAACAAACAATATTAAGCTACATACATTGCCAGCTATTGCTATTTACTTTGTATTCACTAGAACTCGAACACATAGGTATGTTTCTGAACACAGACCGGCAGTCTGTGTTGTGTGTGGTTTGGAAACGTGGAAAAGTAAATACACAAAGTTTATACAAAGTAGATTGTATAAATTAGCTAGATAGTCTAATACATTTTGTATTTTGCTGTTATGACCAGAAAACATTGCCGAAAGGACGCTAATGTTAAGGCATTTTCGTTTCAGCTCACATTGCTAAACTATTATTGAATTAATAAATTAATATAAATTAAAAAATAAAAACATTTTGGTCGGTCAGTTACAGCTGTAATTACACAATATTCCTTTATAAAAAAATAGTCACAACCTTCATAGTTAATTTGAAATTATATTTGAAAAATATTGGGAAACAGTAATACGAGTCTGACAGGAGATATGTGAGAGTTGACAGATCTGCTTATTGCTGCTGTTCTTATGCCATGTCCATATGTCTTCTAACAGGAAGCTATTTTTACATAGTCTAATGTTTATTTCATGAAGTTGTTGTGTATTTTAAAATAAAGTTTGCAATTGCAAAAATTGTCACATTGCATTATTTCACATTAACTATATGTCACATTTTGAATGGGTGGTGGGGGGCCGGGCGACTATTCAAATAGTCGTGGACAACAAAAATATTTGTCATGCACATTCCTAATCCTAAACCACAATCCATAGCAAACTCATCTGTAAAATCGGATAACGTTAAATAACGGTAGGTATAAGATTGGGTGACGCTTTCGCTTGAACAACTAATTAATTTTGTCAAGCTTACTTGTGCTGTTCATTAATTCTGCAAAAAGAAAAACAACATGGATGAATCAATGTTTCATTCATAACATACAGTATAGAAAGTGTTTTCAAACTAAATCCTACAGTAGGTGGATAGCTACCTTGTCCCTCAGCTGATTAACTGGTAATGACTGATACTGGAGGCATTCTTGTTTGTCTGTAGTAGCTCACGCTCTGGCCTAGTAGTAGGAGCACTGCACATCGATCCTGGATTGCCTAGCAACTCCACGTTTGTAAAGGAAATGCAGACGATAACACTGAGTTAAACTCAGACTGCATGCTTGCTACTCAGCCATAATATAAAATTGTTTTGCAGTGGCAGTGTAGATTCAGCAGCGGCGTACCGCCACTCCAGAATAGCGGTGTAGGAAACACTGGGACAGAGGAATGCAGGGAGCACTAATGGACTGTGGTGGATAGGACAGCCTGGACAGCGTGGCCACAGTCCCTGCTATGATAAATGGCGCCATGCGGGACTGAACTGAGGAGCTTCGAGATGTGTGAGTTGTCCTGTGAGCCCTAGACCCCTCCAGCGTGCACCCTTGTCTATCCACCCTGGCTGTATCGGAAAGAGTCTGGCATGTCCCCCCTGCCATTCCCCTCTGTCTGTGTCTCTCTCAGTGTTCTGTTCATGTTGTTCTTTTAAAAGCATTTGAGCCAACACTGCAATAAAAGAGCTGTTATTCTCAAAGCCAGAGTGTTCATGTACTTTCAACCCACAATGCTCAAAAGTGGCACAATATATTTATATAGCCTATGTATATGTATGTGTTTTATGGCTCTGCAATAAGTGAATGCACCCATGGTTACAAATGCTTAAATGGAGAATGTATGATGGGGCTTAAGGCTATCTTTGAAGGTTCGAACGTTCGAAGGTTAATTTGGTCTCCAGACCTTCAGAGGTTTTTACAAACCTTCAAAGGTTCGTCATGTGACAATCACGTCGATATTTTTTCTCGTGTATATATATTGACAATGTTTGAATACTATAGCGTGCCACCACACCAAATAAAGGGTTAATGGGGTTAAGGGGTGTGGTGGGGAGGAGCGTAGGGAGAGGGGATAAACGGTGAAGTGAGGCAGAAGGACGAGTCAGTGTGTGAGCACCAATGAAGCTTCGAACCTTTGAAGGTAAAAATGTACCCTTTGGGACAGCCCTAATGAGGGTGAATAACAGTGTCTGTCTGAATTACTGTCACGATGACGAACAGTTGTAGGGACCAATTGTCACAGGCACGAATAGTCATAGAGACCAATTGTCACGGGCACAAATACTCGTAGGGACCAACTGTCGTGTGAGGAATTGATGTGCTCCCTGACTGGAGCTGCCCATCCCTGAGCTGCTGTATCCAGCCGGTTGAACATCACCTCTCTCACAATGCAGGGTTACTCCTGTAATCTTCCTTTCACTCCTCTTGAAAGCAGCCGTGGTTTGCCAGGTGACTGGTGGGATGGTGAGTTGTGTCTCCTGTTCTTGATCTATTTTACATTCAGCTGCATGCAGTAAATTAACTTGACACATTGGTGCAAGAGGAAGTCATTTTTGTCTTTGGTTCTCCAAGGTTACTGCATAACAAATATCTTGGATAAAGTGGGGTGTAAATGAAAAACATCCCCCCCCCCACATAGAAAAGTAAGATGTGTGTGTAGATGAAACGATAAAATGGAAATTACATTTTGTCTTTAAAAAGGTGTTTGCTTGTATTCTAAAATGTTCTTCCATGGCGTCATACTGGTCTTTGGACACTTAAGTCTTAGACTCCACTTAGAAGTGACACTAATTTTCATTGATCCTGTGCAATTATCTTTAGCTTCTTACAAATATGCTGCATTGCAGACACAAACATCACTCCCCACTACCTGGTTTGTTGTAAACAGAGACTGTTTCTACATGATCATTGTGGATTCAAATTAATTCCACCTGGAAATCATTCTGGTCACTAAGAGCTTCACCTGGAGGCCATTTTAAATGCAAATGTTGTGCATCTGGAACTGATCTTGAATAATATGAAACTGCATAAGGATTCCCTGTCCTTATGGAATAGGTCCTCACTGAAAACGATTTATGGTTGAATCGTCAAGGGAACAGACATGGCCCACAATTAAACTGATAAGGCAGCATTAATTAATTAACTTAGATCACAATTGCCCTACATGTAATGGAGTGCCTGTTGAACCATTACAGGTGACAATGTTACCAGGCATAGGTAAAAAAAGGTATGAATTTTGACTTTTTATCTCAAAAGGGGACCTATTGAACTGTGGGTCCAGTACATCAGCTTTGTCCTGAAGACAATGGAACTGACACCGGATTCTCCACTCCATAGGCGTGTCCATCCAGCCCTAGGGAGTTCCTTGCACTTTGATGAGCTGACACCTGGAGCTACTGCTTCAGCCAAGCTTTTAAAAATAGCCATGGTGAACTGCCATGGCTTCAAAGCAAAAATGTGTGTAAAACTGATACAGTCGATTGGTAGAAATGTCTTTGCAATCCACTCTGAGCATCTGCTCTCACCATTACTTTTCTGATTACAGCCAAAAACAGCACAGTGGCATTATTTAAAACAGCTATGAATTAAATCAAAATTTGCAAATGACCAACCAGTTTCACTGAGCATATAAATGGCATGCTTCTGTAAGACCAATTAAAAAGTAAGGGTTAAAAAATAAAATGCTGCCTTGATTTATAATAATCACATCTCGCTTGAGGTAATGTCGCACTCTAGTTAGTGGAATCTGACTTACCTCAGACCTCAAAACCTAACGCGTTAAAGCCAGTGAAGTTCGCAGCGTTGGAGCACAAAGCTAATTGCAAAGCCTTGTTGTCTAAGTAACCAGTCTACAAGCAGTGGCTCAGAACTATAGCATATTGTACCGTATCCTTGGGAACTGCAGAGAAAAAAGATGTATACTCAGAGCAGCAGTCATTTACTATTGGCATATGCAGCCAGTTCTGTACAAATAGAGATTTCAGTGTAACACAGCAAGCTGAGCCCTGAACCCTGAATATTGGCGGGCAGTATGTCAGAAATGATTGGAATTCTAGCTAGTGTTTACTTGCCTGCTGGGAAAATAACACATGTAACTTCCTAAAATCGCTTAAAAAAATAGAATCTGAAGTGGACATAAGAATCCAGATCTTATACTTTATCATGGACCATTTATTGGTTGTTGTTTTTTGTGTATTTCAGGTATTTGATCTCAGATCATTGAGTCTTTTGAAATGGATTTGGACAACATAATACTTTTGTCCCACAGCTCCTAACACTGTTTGCTACTTGCTTCCTGTTCCCTTGCTTGATTTGCTTGATTACTTGAAAACATTTAGTGTATTTATCTCATAACCTATTCTTACAATACTATATATATATATATATATATATATATATATATATATATATATATATAAAAAAACATTGGTTAGGGAAATAGTGATTTTCAAATGAAACCTAAAAGAAAGTCAGCACCTACAGAAATCAAACTTTCTGACATTACTGAAGTGTACAGGAGACCAATCAATGCAAATAATCAGTAAAAGTTTACTTTAAGACCCCTGCTTTGGACACCCTGTTGTCTTCTGTTCAGTCTTTCACCTCATCTACCTCCATCTTACAGCAGGCCTCTTATGGGAGTCATGTGACCTCCAGAGCCTCGTAACAGTCAGTGTTTAATTTTGTCAGTTTACAGGCGAGGCCAGGGAACAAAACATATACTCACTCCAAGACCAATCTTGGATAACTATGCACACCAAAAGTGCTGATGGAGATCCATGATGGAATTGTTAAGACTTTAGTTGTTATTGCACAGTGTTGTCTGGCATATTAGATTTAATGTACTGTAATACTTCTTAGATATGATTGCTGGCATACATTATTAAGCAAACTGAGGTGATTAGGTATAGAAATATTTTTAGAAAACGAAAGTATTTATCCTCTAGCTATTAATCTAATAAAATATTATACATAACCAACACACTATTGTATTGTGATACATCATAGTTCTACACCTTCCTCTGTGGCACATATTTGACTATTTGATCTCAGTATCTCAGTGTCTCTTGAAATTAAGCTTATGTATTGGAGGCAGATAATACAGAATAATTTCACTTCCTCTAGAGGGTGCCAGTGCAATAATTTTGTTTAAACAGCTCAAATTAAAGTCCACTAAATATCTGAAATGGACAAATCTTTTGTTTTAACCAAACTTAACTATTCAATGACAAATATAAGACAACAAAACCTTATATAAGCAGCACATTTTTTCCTTTATCGCATTTTTGTGGTATTTCTTATAATATAATTCGTCAAAGATGAATGGGGCATATAAAGGTAATTTATTTTTTATTTTTCAAGGTTTGAAATAAAAAACAATATCTTGAGTCTAGTCTACAGATTCTGCTTCACTTATTTATTGTTTAAACTGAAGTATGTCCCTGGTACATAATTTTAAATTAAGACGACTGCCTGAGCTGCTCATGTAATTAGAATTATTCATGGATATATTATTTTCTGATTTCAAAAATATATATAGGTTAGGGAACAGGATTTGTATTTTATTTTGAGTACATTATAATAAAAAATAATAATCCAAGAAAAGCCTTAAAATAATTACAGGCATGACTTTTATGAATTATTTTTTACAGGCACAACTTGCATTGCACCAGTTCAATATCAATATCACTGGTGATCTATCCACCTTTTTCTTGGAATCACATCTGACTTGTTAGTGTAGGAGTACACAAAGTTCAACATGCAGCATTAAGTCGTAGAGAAAATGTGTCCACATGAAATTTGACTGTCCATGTAGAAACCTGGCCTGAGCTGCTAATTTAAACAAGAACAGTTCATGTCTGGACAAAATCCAGGTAACTGCAAAGCGGCTCCTGTATTTCATATGTTTATTATTCCATAAATGGCTTGCAAATTTGTCTTGGTGTAGAAATCCCAGCTGGGTTTTGTAATGAACAATTAAGTAAATATTCTTTGGGCGGTTACAGTATTTTTGCTATATCACGCTTGAGGTCAATGTTAACATTTAAACGGTTATTGCAAGGAGCAATGCAGAGTCAACCACAAACATTTTAACCACAGAATCCTGAAGCCTCTCATTTGGCATGTTTAAATGTGGGTCCGAAACCTAAAGGGGAAAAAAGTGAGAAACTGAAAAAATAAATGAGTGGAACTAAACAGGAGACATTCCCGAATCATTGAATTCTTGTACAGGTGTCAACGATGTTGCCATCCCGTATGAACTTGTCATGAATTAAGCACCCAAAAGGTTCATTTTGTTTAGTTTGTGGTTTTATTTTTTATTTTAGATGGCATAAGTTTTTCAAATTCACAAGTGTTCTAACAATTCGCTTGAAGTGTCCTTTCTTTAGTAATGTATATGAAATGCAATAGGCTAGATGTCAATATGCAACGTATTCTCATACGTTCAAAGTTTCACATAAAGTAAGAAATACGAAAAAGGAGATATTTCCTTAATGGCAAATCTGACATTTATAAAACACTTGACCTTTGACGAGAACTGTTCAGGCTGTGTTAGTCTAAAAGAGTCAGTTAAAACAATCACTTCCCTTCCAGACACTTGTAAAAAAACCATGGGTTTCTGGTTTCTGTCAGAGAAAAAAAAAAAAAAGGTTCTTGAGAAGATGGTAGTAATGCACCACGTCTGTTGGTTATAATCACCACAGAACAAGAATATAAAATTACTGCTGCTTAACCCATCTGCTCCTGAAGATCAATGGATAACATCTACATGCATAACAGGAAAGACAAGTGCAAGCGCTGGTGTTACACACAGAGCTTTGTCATGGTCAAAGACAGTGTTAACAGTGGCCTTCATATAAAGACATTCTTGTTGCAATTTCGCCAGCTGTAATACAGTGTAAAAAAGAAGGTGAAAACTGCAAGTGGATTGATAAGGCCTTAACATCATTAGTAGTGATGAATGTCAATGTAAACAGGTATATAAAGCCTCTTTTGCATAGGGTCTGAGACATAATACAGTGAATTAGTTTAACCAATTCAAACCCTTATGTGAGGATTATGCACTGTAAGATGTCTCACCTGGCTGGCCCTATAATTAAAGAACACACATTCTTGCAAGATGCCCCTAAACTGGAAGAAATGCATACATAATTCTGAGCTTTAAAGCAGGCTAAAAGCATACTGTTCATTAATTACTGTGAGACAAATTACCATGCAACTTTTATTAGTTTATAATATATATATATATATATATATATATATATATATATATATATATATATATATATATATATATGTTTATAAGAATATATATTCAGTGAAGGGGAATATATGGAAATCATATTGTTTTCATATCTAACAACCAGACTTCTGTCAGTTGCCTTAAAAACACACACACAAATAAAATAAAAAGAAGCTTGAAAACTTGTTAAAGCTTAAAGTGTTCCATCAGAAAATGTGTTGCACATATATATATAAAAAAATGCAGAATATGGGCTACAGAGCAATAGGTTTCATTTTGAATTTGCATGTGGAGGTGTGTGGTGGTGTTTCACAGTGTGGTGACCAACTCCTGAGTTTGCTTTGAGGACAGCTTGAACTCTTCATCATTATAGACTTTTTCATATGCAAATTAAGACTAATTAGTGAAAACAGTAGGTCACAAAACGCACTATATATTTTTTCAAAAAAATACTTTCAATGAGATCAAAAGCATTTGCATGAAAGCCATGAGAGAATTGAGAGCAAATACCAAGAGGGAGTTGGTAATTTGATACAATTAGAAAAATACATCTTTCACTGCAAGTTACAGTATGTAGATTAATATTCCACTACACTGCTAAACTATGCACAATTTATGAATTTCCTCACCAAAAACACCAAGTATTTTTGTTTGTGTTTAGAAGTGCCCCCTTTGATTTTTATTCATTACAAAATTATCCAGTCTGCTGTGATATCTGCTATTAAACAAACTCATTCTCCACATCCAATGTGTATCACCCCAGTTCTGTATTTGTCAGTAAATGTCTTTTTGCATTCGGTCCATGTTTGTTGTCAGTCACCTGTCTCCATCCATACCAAATATTGTTATTTTTATATTTAAGGTTCTATTCAAATGGACTGCCCAGAAGATGGTTTGTAGTGTTATTTATTTATTCATAATTATATATGGGCTTCTTAATTGTATAGCTATTAAGAAAAACAAACAAACAAAAAAACTCAACTGTCATCTGCCAGTGAGCAGGAAAACCATATGCTGCTTGTTTTTCACCAGCAGAGACTAGAATCAAATTAGACTCCTGAGAATAATGTCTTAGTAAACAAACTCCTGCAATAACTCAAATTAAACCACAATGGCCCAAAAAAATGAGGAAATACAGTTTTCTTTATATATCATATACATTATGTTTATTAATAAGATTTCCACTGCATTGCATTTTGATCCATGTCAGGGTATCTGTATGCTTTACAGTGACACTGATAAAAACAGAAACAATATTATTTTAATGCAACATTTCCTTCTATGCAGTTCATCTTCAAATCTTGTAACCAGCATAGCATATAATATCTGGTATTTGTGGTGGTATAAGAACCTCCAGGTTGTACAATCTGATAGCCTTATCAGCTCTGCAATGGGAGTCTTATAACAGTCTTTGGTTTGGACCTGTAAGACACCATAGCAACAGCAGGCCTTATGATTTTGGATCACTTAGGATGTCTGGTCAAAGTGAATTATGTGAACAATGGTTGTGTTAATGGCAGGACGTTATGCAATGTGTGTGTGTTTGCTCTTTATTGTCGGTTTACTGAGTTTAATTTATCAGTTTGGCAATACAGATTACCATTCCCATTACATAACCCTCCTATCTCTGCCTTTCTCCCAACTCTGTTTTTTGTTGTTGTTTTTCTCTTGTTTTGTTGTGTTTTGCTGTGGGCTGATAACAGCTGAGATGAGAGCTCAAGCACTCATGATAACCCTGAGGTCAGACAAGGTGGCAGCGGTTCACACGGTCTGCTTACATTCTCTTTGACAGCAATTGGAGGCTTGGGGTGGGAAGAAGGGGGTGGAGATGGCGGTGGGGGGGTTGTTGCTGGAGGTGGAATGGGCCGAAGAAGACACGATAAGTGTTGGGCTCCAGCAAGAATGTGAGAAAGTTATGAAAGGTTAGATGATTTATTGTGTAAACTTACAACAAGTGCAGATGGAGGAAACATGGGCACTAGAGATGGGACTTCCTCCCTGTAATTCTCAACGTTGATTTGTACCTTTAAACTTCCTATTTTGATGCCTCTGGTAACGAGGGAACCCTTCCAGCCTTCCTATGATTGGCCGAAGGACTTGAGATTGTTTACCGTTTCTTCCTATCAGGAAACAATCATGATAAGGTCTCTCAGTTTCAACTTCTTCCGGTTTTGCACTCCCTTGTCTAGAAGTGCAGGGAAATGAGCAGGCCCATGCATTTGTTGACTTTATTAATCCCACAAAAACATTTGTGAACAATAGCTCTTTAGCCTTGATACTCACAAGGTCTTTACTATAAGCACATTTTGAACATCCTGCATAACGCCTCTTGGACCACATGCAAAACAGACTGGTAATGAATTGCATTGTTCAGACACAGTATTTAGTAGGAAAGTTAAATATTTTATTTTTATTAAAATGTAATATGTTTTTTGTGCTTATGTTTATACATTATGTAGTGTATATCTGATAGGTGTTCAATATGTGTTAGAATAAAATTAAGCTTAATGTTATTATTGACTAACTGAGATGTTTTTCAGAGTAAAAGGATAATCCCTGAAAACATGGTTATATAACTTCTATCTCCTCTCCCCAGTATCGTTTTCTAGTCCTCTTAGAAAACACCATACAAATAACTGAATTATTGTTTGAAGCAGCATTAGTATTATAGCGTGCTGAGGGTGGGGTTGCTTTGTACATTGTGTGTTATTTCATACATAATCTTGTTCTCATGCGTTCAAGGGGACACGACCTTAGGGTGCAAATGTGTGTCTGTCACTCCAGCTGCAGCATGCAGAGTGTGTGTCCATATTTGTGATTGGCTGGCATGGTGCCAGAAGGTGGGACAGCCTGGTCAAGGACATAAATACAGGGTGCTCAGCCTGCGAAAAAGGGATGCAGTTGATGGTCATCCTTGAGTGAACGACCTGTCCTGTCATTAACTGCTGAAATCCATCTGCACAAGCAGTGCTCAATAAACCGGTCACTGGAGCATCATTACCACAGATCCAAAATTCGCTATGGTCTTTATGACTTCAAACAGCAGCCATTCGACACCTTAACTCATGCGTGTGACCACAAGCAATTAAAGACTCCCACGGTTCACACCAAAATGTGCACCGGCCTCTAAACTCGAGCCATCCCATGATTTAAAGGCAATAATCAGGGCTTACTTTTTGCGGGAACAAGCCGGATCCTTGGTAGATCCTCCATCCTGAGAACTATGTTATTGCCAGTGCTTAATTTGTAAATCCGAAGGTGCTGGAACGCAAAGTGTATATGAGAGCAGGGGTTCAGGCGCTGGTCCCGGAACAGGGGGTGACAGTAAAAGAACATGAGAGCGGGGGTGTGGGGGGTTGCGACAGGATCGCCAGGATCCGGCACAAATTCTTTTACTGTCACCCCCTGTTCCGGGACCAGCGCCTGAACCCCTGCTCTCATATACACTTTGCGTTCCAGCACCTTCGGATTTACAAATTAAGCACCAGCAATAACATAGTTCTCAGGATGGAGGATCTACCAAGTAATCTTGTATATACTGGCCTGGCCCATAACCAAACAAAAACAACAACATACAAATGCAGTCGTTATTCCATCACGTTCAAATGTGCACTGCAAAACAACAACACCACCCCCAACAGCAATGAAAACAATGACAAAAACACAAATTAATTTCCCCTTGCTATTTCATATTGTCTTAATGTACCTACTTAATGTCATGTAAAAGACCTTAATAACCTACTGGGAAAACATATTATATATATACAGTGGGGGAAGAAAGTATTTGATCCCCTGCTGATTTTGTACGTTTGTCCACTGACAAAGAAATGATCAGTCTATAATTTTAATGGTAGGTGTATTTTAACAGTGAGAGACAGAATAACAACAAAGAAATCCAGAAAAACACATTTCAAAAAAGTTATAAATTGATTTGCATGTTAATGAGGGAAATAAGTATTTGACCCCTTCGACTTAGTACTTGTTGGCAAAACCCTTGTTGGCAATCACAGAGGTCAGACGTTTCTTGTAGTTGGCCACCAGGTTTGCACACATCTCAGGAGGGATTTTGTCCCACTCCTCTTTGCAGATCCTCTCCAAGTCATTAAGGTTTCGAGGTGACGTTTGGCAACTCGAACCTTCAGCTCCGTCCACAGATTTTCTATGGGATTAAGGTCTGGAGACTGGCTAGGCCACTCCAGGACCTTAATGTGCTTCTTCTTGAGCCACTCCTTTGTTGCCTTGGCTGTGTGTTTTGGGTCATTGTCATGCTGGAATACCATCCACGACCCATTTTCAATGCCCTGACTGAGGGAAGGAGGTTCTCACCCAAGATTTGATGGTACATGGCCCCTTCCATCGTCCCTTTGATGTGGTGCAGTTGTCCTGTCCCCTTAGCAGAAAAACAGCTCCAAAGCATAATGTTTCCACCTCCATGTTTGATGGTGGGGATGGTGTTCTTGGGGTCATAGGCAGCATTCCTCCTCCTCCAAACATGGCGAGTTGAGTTGATGCCAAAGAGCTCGATTTTGATCTCATCTGACCACAACACTTTCACCCAGTTCTCCTCTGAATTATTCAGATGTTGGCAAACTTCAGACGGGCCTGTACATGTGCTTTCTTGAGCAGGGGGACCTTGCGGGCGCTGCAGGATTTCAGTCCTTCACGGCGTAGTGTGTTACCAATTGTTTTCTTGGTGACTATGGTCCCAGCTGCCTTGAGATCATTAACAAGATCCTCCCGTGTAGTTCTGGGCTGATTCCTCACCGTTCTCATGATCATTGAAACTCCACGAGGTGAGATCTTGCATGGAGCCCCAGACCGAGGGAGACTGACAGTTATTTTGTGTTTCTTCCATTTGCGAATAATCACACCAACTGTTGTCACCTTCTCACCAAGCTGCTTGGCGATGGTCTTGTAGCCCATTCCAGCCTTGTGTAGGTCTACAATCTTGTCCCTGACATCCTTGGACAGCTCTTTGGTCTTGGCCATGGTGGAGAGTTTGGAATCTGATTGATTGATTGCTTCTGTGGTCAGGTGTCTTTTATACAGGTAACGAGCTGAGATTAGGAGCACTCCCTTTAAGAGAGTGCTCCTAATCTCAGCTCGTTACCTGTATAAAAGACACCTGGGAGCCAGAAATCTTGCAGATTGATAGGGGATCAAATACTTATTTCCCTCATTAACATGCAAATCAATTTATAACTTTTTTGAAATGCGTTTTTCTGGATTTTTTTGTTGTTATTCTGTTTCTCACTGTTAAAATACACCTACCATTAAAATGATAGACTGATCATTTCTTTGTCAGTGGGCAAACGTACAAAATCAGCAGGGGATCAAATACTTTTTTCCCCCACTGTATGTATATTTATTTATACTGAATTGCAAAACAATTATCTCTGAAACAATGCATGGAAGCATGTTTTGAGCATTAGAAACATGTTTGAAATGAAAGGGTAGTGTTAAAGAACCATGACTGGAAGAGAATTCTAAATTAGAACAGAAGTGTACTGTGTATGTGTTCAGTAAAAAAATAAAGCTGAGGTTAAATTTCCTTTGCTGTTTTTTCTTATTGTGCTGCAGAGTGCAAATGTGGAGCACCCAAAGCTGCACTGCTTTTCTTTGGATACACACAATAACATTCCTATCTGTAACTATGTGAACTACATTAAGATAAGCGACCTACAGAATTTTGTCTACATCTCTGAACATTGTTGTGCGAAAGACTATTTTCTTATAATTTTAACCCATACTAGTGAAAACTACACATTGAGTTCACAGAAGTTAGGCAAATCGATGATTCAGGCAGGAAACTCACTTAGGCACTCACAGCAGGTATAAGTACTTTAACTGATCAGCAAGCGAATAGGAAAAACCCCAGTATTTAAACTCACCCAAAACAGCATCCCCTGCCATGTTTTTCTGAAATCCCCTCCACCTCCCCAGCTGCCACCTGCGTACTGGCTCCCATGTCAAGGGGGGAACGGCAACCACACAGCCCCCTGCCTGAACTCATGTCGTTCAAGCATGCAAGCTCTGCCAAAATTAGCAGTGGGCAGGGACCCCTTGAATGTGAGACCAATGTCAATATCCATATCAATGCTGTTACACTCGAATAAACATCACATTATCGCATGAGTTGTCCTGAAAGAAAGTCAGAGATGGACCCGATTGCTCTCTACTAGGCCAACCAATTTGTCAAGATATATTCACCTTCTGCACACAAATATGTATTTTTGAGTTCTCCTGCCATGTGAGTTTCATATACTTGAATTCTTGAATGACATTTCACCAAAATCAAATGAACAAATTGGTGACATTAACAAATAAAAAGTAGTTTAATCAATTTTTAAAATATTTTTTAAAAGTGCAGCATATTAATAATACAAATTTGGGTTTAACTTAACTAAGTGGTCACTAAGAAAGAGCAAATTATTAGTTTAAAAAGTGAAACATCTCAGAACAATTGTATAAACTGTACATTTAACAAAATTCAGTACTGAAGGTGGGTTGACTTCAGACAGAATGTGTTCAACACTATTTATTTCAAAGACAGGAGATTTGTAGCACAGCCGTAAACACGTTAATTTAAAAACAATTCAACTGGTCTTAACAAATCCAACTACATTTTTGGGGGTTTCTGTAATATATTACTAGGTTAGCAATATCTAATGCTGAGTATTTGGATTCCTTAAAGAGTAGGCCTGTTTTCATGAATTGGGAATTTGTTTAATTTTCTCTCATGGGGCAACAATGGTGCCATTGATTAAACAAGAGAACTGGATTTAGACAGGAAATAGAGGACAATAGAAATGACTGTAAAACAAGATGAATTAAGGCTTGGGAAAAGATTACCATCGCCACTAACTCTACGAAATATTTTATTTAATCGTTTTCTCATACAGTATGTCCTTAGTCCCAGATCTGGGGCCTTGAGAATACGTCAATCAATCAAATGGATTAAAAAATGTTGTCCTTCTCCAAGTGTTTTGCAACATATGTGATTTCATGAAGATATATGCTGCACTCTCCAACTAGGAATGCCTGACACTCAAATACTTAGTTACACACATTTTTACACTACAAGGCAATGTCCCTGTGCAAATAAGATACTAAGTTATCAAGCACTGGGGTATCATCACATTACATGATTATAAAATATGGTCATAATCTTTGCAAGATGGTTTGTTCTTCACAGGGAATTACATGGAATTTAATATAGATGTAAGCTACATTAACATTTTTCTCCCTCAGGGGGATTTCAGACGCTAATTGTAAAATGCTTAGCTTGATTTTTTGGCAGAGGATGAAAGAAATCAGTGTAAATGTTGTCTGTGGCGGAAGCAACATGGACATTGAAATGCAGGGTCAATTAGTGTTAACTAGCCAGATTGGATTTCTAGCGTACAGTGGAATTTGGATAAGACTCGACTCAACCTGTGGATTCTTACAAGCCTGCAGATGCCAGGACTGTAACTGTGCACTAAAGACCCTGGACGTCCCCTGTGATCCGGCTGAACTTTTTAAGGACAATGTGCTACACTGAAGTCTGATTTGATGAGATTGCATGGTGTGATTTTATTTAATCGACCCAGGGGTATGATTTGCGAGTATGTTTTCATCATTTTAGTTGTCCTGGAAAAACATTTAAAATAAGCTGAACAATGTCCAAAAGCACCGGTGTCCCAAACTGACTCAAACGTGTTATTCAAATACTGTGATTTGATGATAGTTATATTGAGCTGAGAAGATAGTTTCATAAAGAGGAGGACACTTCTGGACAGTATTATGTCATTACTATTAAGACTTGTTTCAGTTCAACAATCTCATTGAAATAAGCTTCACTGTTATTGCCCCAAACATACTATCGGTCTGTTTATCCAAAATGTTCGGTTTTTATTACTTGTGGCAACACAACCTACACTTGAGAGATATTCCAAATCTCTTTGGCAAATGTAAGCCTCCTTTTTTTACATGCAGACCATCAGTATATTTCATGGAGAAACGTGAAGCTTTTGTCAACATATATATATATATATATATATATATATATATATATATATATATATACATATAAAATACATGCATGATACCAGTGCTCACTTATGGATCTGAAACCTTGTCACTAAATGCAGAAAAGATATGTAGCAACTGCAGTCAACACAAAGAAGCATGGAAGGAAGCATGCTTGAACAAGAAGAGAATGAAAAACAAATAAATGGATCTAAAAACAAACAAAAATATGTGACACCATTGAAAGAGTGAAAATGTGAAAATACCAAAGGGCCAGACACACTGCAAGAAGAACAGACCAAATATGGACAAAGGAAGCTTTCAAATAAATCCCAATAGAAGAAAAAAGACAGAAGACCACTACATAAAAGAGGGAGAGATGAAATCAGCTTTGCTGGTGTGACCTGGAAAAGAGACTATGCACATCGAAACAAGTGGATCAATAAAGCAGTGGATCAATAAATTCTTCTACTGATGATGATGATGATGTCTGTATATAGATAGACAGATAGATAGATAGATAGAGTCAGAACAAACCATAAAGATTAGTTTGAATTTAAAGTTACAGAACACAATACTAATTTGTCAAAGCATTACGTTTCTGTTTTATGGAGTGCCTTTTCATACCAAATTGATGTACAGTCTTGGTAAAGTCAGGGTTGTAAGGGATTGTAAGACATTTGGTATAAATAAAAATGGAGTCTTAACTCATTATAAATCACATATGAGAAAGCAGCCAATCACAGAGAAGCATTCCCAAACATTCCTACACCTCTTATTTTATGTATATGAATGTCATTCCATGCATACAATTCTCAGTATTTAAAATTCTTCAGTTAGCAGTGTTTCAGGACACTTAAATGCGAGTGGTGCGAATTTCACAGGATGTACATTTTTAAGTTTCTTTACATTTAACCAGCATTAAAATACAACACAAACTGGCTACTGTAGGTCTGTTACAGCATATCCTGGACCAGAACTTTTTTAGAGAAGGGAGATTGGTAAATTTAACTAAAAGAATTTTCACTGTAAAGATATGAGTATGTATAATCCTTATGTGTGTGATTTATAATAAGTTAATAGGTTGTGTGTGTTTTACTGTATAAGAGATGTCATTTTGTCCAGTTTATACACCCAGACTCAAACTGCATGGGATAACATCTCTAATACAATAAGAGACTCCTTAATATGACCTATTAACTCATAGTTCAATCCACTAGAATCTTGACAATTTTCTCTAGGTTGAATCATTCAACAACACACTTACATGTACTTCTAAACTTAAGTGTAACTTTGGTAAAACCTATATCTACCTATATCTTTATCTATTTCTCTCTCTCTCTCTCTCTCTCCCCCTCTCCCTCTATATATGCATACAACATTTTCAGTCATTAAAATGATCCATGATCAGAGGTTATGATGTTTTTGTATTACAGCATTAAACAATGTAGACATGAAAGAACTGTAGCATCTCTCTTTAGATTCCACTTGCAGTTTTAGGAAGTATTCAGATCTGGAATCCTGCCAGTCTTACTTCAAAGCTCAAATTCTTTGGAAATAATGACAGGATAAAACTGAAATCAAGGTAGTGAGCAAGGCTGAGAGATGTATATCAAGGTATTTGCACCAACAAGTAATTTCTATCATACTTTATGGAAAGGAAAATAAAGTATAAAAAAGTTTCAAACAGTCCCAATGGTTAGTTTTGAAACCCTCTATTGTTTATAACATTTTTGCCCCAGTTGTGTTGCTGTACTGAATAAACAGAATTATTGCTCTTCTGCTTGTGGATGGGATGACAAGATCGAATGGATGACAGAAAAACACAGTCAAATGTGTAATGCACAGCAGGAAGTTTATTAAAACTGGGTGAAAAATATGAAGCAGTATACCTGGCATTTGCTTGGATTCCCTCCCCATTTTCTGCTTGATTCTTACTGAAAAAAAAAACTGTGGCTTTGAGCTGTTTCCAGATTCACCGTTCACATCCTTAATTTAAATACGGAGAACGTTTTTTGCCTAAGTGGGTGATTAGTAAAACAAACAATCAAACAAAAAGAAAACCCCATCTGATTTCCATGTGACATTGCAGAGAGCTATATCCAGTCAATATGTTTTTATTTAACCTAGTTAGTTATTATTTTATCAGATGCAGGATGTGTACAGTGAAAGAATCCACAGGTAATTCTTCCTAAACCTTTCTTTTTCGATGGGTTCTGAATACAGTTACCCAATAAAGATCTGGTAGGTCAAAAAAGTGGATGAAGATGGGTGTTAAATGTTATTACCAGAGCTACTGGGATTAGCAAAATGAAAGGACAAGAAAACACAGCAGATGTGTGTCATTAAAAGGAGCATGTCCAATGAAGGATTAATTCTCAGGTTTTTATTCAGCTATGAGTCTCAGGTAAAAAAAACTGCCTGAAATGTTATATGCACTAGAAGAAAATTCAGCTTCATGCATCACTGTAACTTAAAAATATGTAAAAAAATGACCACCTGCACATCTGTTGTTGATTCAGCTATGTTTAGGCATAATACTCATACGTCATAATAATTTTTCCTGCCGTATAAACATATTTTGGGAGAATCAAGAGATCCTATAGAGTATGGCTGTTTTTTGTTTGCTAAAGGATACCTATGAAATAAGAGCACTTGAAGGATATTTTCTAAGCCGTACAAGCTTCTTTTTTAAGTTTTTATGATGATTTCATAGGAAAGTATAGGAAAATATTTAAATTTTTCCTGCTTGTAATGAAACCACAAAGAAATGCATGGGTTTTTGGTGACATGAGAGAAATAGGAAAACTTTAATGTCACTTTAAAACTTATTAATAAACTAATCTATAATTACAGATTTCTACATTTATAAAGCACATATGGGAGCAATGTACAGTTTGTTTATAATCCTTAGTGGATGCCAACTAATTCCTGGTTATTAACAGTCTATGAATACATTTATATTATTTACATTATATGAATACATTAATACACAGATCATAAAGCATTCATTTGTGTAATTTGCAGTCCCCGACCATACTACTGAAGTATATGAAAGGGATATTAATAAACCATCTATAAAGTATTTATAAAACACTAATAACACATAATTAACTACCATCATAATATGGTTTACCCATTGAATGGTAGGTCACTGGCCACATCAGGGCAAAAAAGTAACATCTAACAAATACTTATTTATAGTTTTTTTGTCTTGTGAAGAAATGTGTAGAGTCAAACACTGTAATTAATGTATGTATGTACAATGTGAGGGTTACAAGACATATGAAAATGGTTACAAAAGATACCCTTCATATTTTACATATTTTACGAAAAATATCTTAAAGCATCTGTCAGCAATCAGCAAACATTTCCTTTGAGAGCACCATTAGTTCAGTATTATTATGTACTGCTGACAGTTTACAGTAGTAAGCTATAGTTGTCAAAAGAGGTGCAGACTTTATAATCATCTCTCAAATTCTAGTTATCTAGAGTTCACATAGACCTGTAGTAGGGCAGGAGACACCTGTCACTGCAAGTCCACACTCAGTACAGTAGACAAATTACACTTAACAGTCAGAGTGTCTGGTCCTCTGCTCGATTTCAGTCTCAATTTAAAGCCCCAGTGACATCCACGAAACAGCAGGGCTACATGCTTGTTTGGGTAAAATTAGTTGAAATGAAATGCAACTGCTTGGGTTGTCATACTGTATCCCTTATTTGAAATGTCCTAGTTATTGCTCATAACCACTGTTTAATCTACTTGAAAACATATATTTAAAATCAAATGCTGCGTAACACAATGTTTTAAATAACGAAGCATGCTTTCAGTAAAAACAAAGTGCTTTGGATTTCCGAGAAATGCTCTCATTCCTATATGCTTGACTGTGAGTTAAAGTTATTGTCACTATCATGGCTCACTTAAGCAGACTAATATGTAGGAATGTGTATACATTGTGTTTGAAAATGGTGACTGTAAAAACTCGAACATTTACATTAAAATTAGATTATTTTAAATACAATAAATGTAATGCAGATGATAATCCAAAGCAGTTGTCTTAATACATTTCTCTGTGCTAACACTGTCTTGCTGAACAAAATGAAAAACTAGACAACACATGCACGCATATCCGTGGACAAAATAACAAGACATTAATGTATTTATTTTAACCTCATTTCAGTAAGCTGCATTTAGCTTATGCCATTCACTGTGCACAGCTGTTAACAGCAGGAAGGTAATTTAGAAGAATTAGGCCTACAACCAAATAAAAAGTAAAAGTTTCTTAATTGACCAAAATTGAGCCCATGTGCTTGAGGCTTATTTTTGTAAATTAGGGAAGTCCACATACATTTCTACCAGCACTGAATTAAATGATATGCCTCCCTCAGACACTTAAAGGCATTTTACTCAGATTTTATGTTACTAGTTAAATTTGTATATTGGCTGTCAGTCAGCAATCTTCACTCCTGTTCCCTTCCTAGTGGAAAATGGGCAAAATAATTGTGTATGCTTTTGTAATATTATGAATCATTGTATTTACTCACATGTTAAATAATAGAGATAGTATTATATTTCTTAGCTGATGCCCTTATCTAGGGTAACTTACAATTGTAACAATGCAGTAGTAGCAGCAGCAACTGATTTGGAGATTCTACATCCCCCCTGAAAAATGTGTTTGATTGGAAATTGTTCTATCCAGCCCATATGTGGTACTATTTTCTCTAACACTATTTATTTGTTAAACATAGCCTTTACAAATGGTGTTTTATGCAATGCAGTGAGATTAAGACATGGGGAATCCCTGCCGAGGTTTTCCTGTGTTGCTGGATTTATTATGATAAAATTCGGCGAGGACCCGGGGACAAGAACCGAGTAATAAAGAGCGAAGTCTAAGTGTACTTTATCCTTAATAAAACAATCAGTCTAATTCCAAACCTTCCTGAAGGCAATAAGAATACTTCTAATATCTCATTCATAGCATTAGATTATTGTTTCAAGAACGTACAGTATGTTGTGTTTCGTCCTGATTCAGACTTACTTCAACATTCACGTAGTCTCTCAAATTACTGTTTTTTTTCCGTCGAAAGTACACTGCGCTAACAAAGCTTTGGGCTGTTTAGCTGGTTAGGGCCCAAAAATATTCATTACAATTATTTCCAAAGACTTTAAATCAAACAAACACATATGTCAATTTTGACAGCGAACTGTATATAATTTTTTTATTCTTAGAAAGACTGATTAAACAGATCCCATCTCAGCCTCATTTCTTAGAATGATAGGAAAACAAGTAAAGTCAATATTTCAGTAGGCTTATATTCTTTATCAGGGATTTTTTTTAAATAAAGTTTAACAGGAATGTTAGCATTTCCCTGTGCATTGTTCCTGATCCTTTAATTTGTATTGCACTGACATGGAGAGAAATGAACCGTTTTCTAATTAGAAGGGGGGTCGGAAGAAGATCAAACCTATTTTTTTTTTGGAGATGGGGTTAGTGTATTGCAAGTAAAAAAGGGAAATAATTTTGAGTGGATTCCTTTCTATTTTAAAGCTATGCCCATCAAATGTAAAGGCTGTTTTGAGTTTGACGGCCTGAGGCACTGTTCCTGGTTCAGTCCTGCAGGGCCGGGAACGGAGTCGCCAAACAGCGCACGTTGGGGTGAAACTGTGTTAGTCTGTGGGGGTAAAATGGAGAACTGGGCAGAAGAGAAGTTGTCACTTTGAATTTAGTAAGAAAGGGGAAATTAAATTTGGAAAAAAAACAACACTGCTTTAGATTTCAAGATTTTCCTTTTTTCCATGTTTTCTTTTCTTTATTACATTTGTTTGCTTTTCTCATTTTAACGGAACCATTCTACAAAAGTGTTTTATATATATCTATATATACAGTATAATTGTACACGACATACCGGTAGAAAACATTTACTTTTAATCAGGAAAAACTGTATTGAATTTAGTTTTTTTGTCATAGAGGGCAATTTCGCAAAAAAATCCTTCCATGCCTTTGAATATAACATGCAGTATTGTAAAGTGTCCACTAGAGTGTAGTGATAAACATGCTTGTTACCGATCCGACACAAATAACGACTTAAATTATAATAATACTTATTAATAATACTTACAATAAAAATAAAGAAACATTGTTACACAATGTAGCACAGACATATTGATTTATTACTAATACATGTATCTATAACAACAACTGAATTACATATGTTGTAGTCTTGCTTCATGTTCATAGATTGCTTGCCCCACCAGAGGAATTTGCACAAGTCCAATACTGGTAGACAAACGTAGGCTTCAAATTCTAGTCTTAGAAAAAAATAACACACACACACACACATTACACATATTACAATGCCTAGGTTTCTGATGAAGGGCAAAAGAGATAGAAAAATAAGAGGAACAGGCACAGCCTCAATCATTTTATGTTTTACTTATGGCATAATAAATCCTGCGCTTTATTATGACATTATAAAGGTTTGTCTGAAGTACTAATTTTTTACTCCTGCTTTCATATGCCCCACATCTGTACAAATGTCACATCTCTGACAGGAAATTTGTCTGGCCAGCACAGGTGCAAAGAAATGCTTTTTGAGGGAACTTTGTGTCCACAAATTCCATTCCTGCCCCAAATGAAAAAACTGCCTTTGTCGTCATTAAGAGGGAAGGGCAGCAGGGGAAAGATATTGTGCCGCTTATTATTCACGATTTACTAGACCATGTATGTTCTCATGTTGTTTCTGTTCTCAGTGCGGCTATACAAAACCAGACCGTGAAACAGAAGAGAATTGCGGCCCCATTCTGGTTCGAGTTCTAACCCACTTGGCTTCACAGCAATGACATGTTATTATTCTAATTTTGTTTCACTTCTGCATGTGTTTTTACCAATACTTTACCAAGTCCAGTAATGTTCAAAAAGCAAAAAGCTTAACTATGAAAAATAGTATACCATGCTTTGAAGATAAATAATTTTATATGAAAAATCCACACATTGTTTAAATATCTCTCAAGTACTAGACATACATAAATATGTTAAATAGTTCATTATAAGAGCTCGATATGGGAAGTATTTTTTTTAACATATATTGTTGAATGCCTTCTTTCTCCTTATGATGCGAACATACTGTAGATATGTATCCAACACCAGTTAATACATGGACAAATGCCATGTATATATAGTGTAATTAATTTGTGTATTGAAATATAGGGATACCAAATAATTATCAGTTACAGTAATAAGTAGCGGAGCAATTTCAGAGGTGGTGTAGTATGACTCCAGAGTTTGGTGGAATTGTATTGCCACATCTGATGTTTCCCTTATGAGGTCATAATGTAATTAATCGATAATGATGCTTACTTCATATTTACTGCAAATGAATCATTCGGCCTAGAGTTGATAATTTCACTGCTCAGTTTCACTGTTTGGCGGCAGTGTGACTCTTCAGCTGAGAATGTGTTACACATTTCCTAATCTTCAACTGATTACAATTGTATGCCATCTTCGGAATGGAATAATCACAGATTAATGTACAGCAATAAGGATAAATTAAATATTACACAAATCCTCTCAAACATTTATCGTAACTCACCAGCCGAGACCACAATCTCAGTTTTCTGTGCAATGCTTTTCTCAGGAGGCAGGGCTATCATTTCTTCACATTGAAAGGGGCAATCCAACCCCGTTGTTTTTACTTCCAACAGAGTTTTCTTTAAACAAAGATAAATTACTTTATAATTTTTACTATAACAATTTCAAATATGTACCCAAAAAAGCAAGGAAAGTAGGACCTTGTAACTACATTGTTAACACAAGTAAAGATGATTGCCAACAACAACAGAGCCAATAAAACCTTAGCCACACAAACTGATAATGTTGACCAAACATGATGTGAGAGGCTGTTAAAATGGTTTTCAAATTCAAGCCCCAATCCAGCAGATTTTGATTCAATCTGGTGCTCGTAGCCCCAACAACAGGCCTCTGGTGGCATCAAACATGCTAAATAAACGACCGTTTCCAACATTTACACAATGTGCCTCAGTATGAAAGAAAGGGCCTTACGACTGAAGTGCAGTTCAAGTTATCCAATAAGCCTAGAGTTTATAAATCAGAACTGGTCAGTTAGCAGCAGACACGTTATTTGAAACCATGGTTTTGATATTTTCCTGAACTGACCAGGACCCCTATTTTGTTTACTTGCCCTCTGTTATTATTTTCTGGGCACAATCTCAGCACTTTCTAGCAGTTTATTTTGCTTTTACTTGTGGAGTTTATTTGCCCTCTCTGCTTTTGTAAATCATCACCAATCAGTCAAATATTAAACCTAAATCACAATTGTTAATCCCAATCGTAATGTTAACTGCAGCCTTAAACAGATCCATAAACCTTTTGTTACACATAACTTTAAAACCCAAACAACAGCCTAAAGCTAAGCTCACACTGCACACATTTTAAAATTCAAACCAATTTTGATAATAGTGGGCAGCTCACACTTTATGACTGGCTTTCAATGAATTTATGTATTTTGCGTCATGATGGTATGCACACTCCATGATCATTTAAGAACAGGGGGTCACACACCTAATGACTAATCTGAAATCCTTTGTTGTGGGATCTCCTACACATTTCATGGAAACACTTCCATCCATCCAGAGTTTCTCTCATCCTTGGCTGATGTACACCATACACACCCACATGGAACCTGCTAACAGTGAGGCTCTGCAAAACCTGCCTCCCTGCTGGACCAAACCATTATTGTGGGTTGTGGAGTTCTGCTGAATATCCTCTTCTGAGTTTAGGCGCACTGTGCATTATGGTGCACAATAGAACACGTATGAGCGGTTGGCGCTGTGAAGTTCAACTCAAAATGATCTTAAGCAGTGTTTTCTTTCTGTACCGCTGTATGGTGAACAACAACATTTTGCTGTCATAAATCACAACTCGAGATCTCAAAAAAGTTTCCCAATAAAAGCCCCAGCTGAATCAACACTTGTATGCTGCAGCAACACTACCTCTCAGCTGGTGGTTCGCAACTATTTTCCACTAGAACACCCGCAATATTATTGGTATAGCTAAACATTTATTCCCGGGTATATCAAAGGTTTGGTGATTACAGATTGTATGGAATCCATGGAATAAAGGAAGCTGTCACTCATTGCGAGAATGTAAACACCAGGACCTGTGTCCCAAAAAGGGAAGTGTCACTCAACCTCAAGGCTGGAAAAAGAATGCAAACTCAGACAATAACAGGCAGCTTCAACAGCTCAAGATTTTGCAGAAGACAACCGCATGTGGAGGAGTCTATGGGCTGGGTCCAATGTGTCTGGGCAGACGAGAGAAAAAAAAATGGATAGGAAATACTGAACTGACACACACCGAGGAAATGTGCAATGTGCATGAGTGCTTCATGACTGAGCTTCACAATGGGTAGACCCTAGAGAACCCATAACGCACAATTAAAACCAATCGCCTTGTTCTTGCCAACTCCATCATCGCTTATGACTCAACCATTGGTTCCTGACCTAGATTTCAGTTTCTTGTATGGAAAGGCATACCCCACTTCAGGACTTACTCTAAAAATATCTGCTGTTTCGCTTAACCACGTAACAAAACGCATACACGCAAGCTTGCTTTGAAATATTGGACAACTTTCCAATGGCTGGAGTCTGATATACACTGGTTAATACGTTCTGTATGTGTGTGACTTATACGATCGTTTCTACACTGTTTCCGAGTCAAAACAGATGTAGCTGTATTATTTCAGAAGATTATTTTCTTATTCCAAGTGATCCCATCTGTGCACCATTTCCAGTTAGTTCCAGTCACCATCTCAGAAGTGTTTAGGTGTTATAAAACGCTTCTTAGAAAACTCTTTCATCCCCACATTATTTTATAGGATTTTCCTCTCCTATTTTATTGTATTGGAGACCCAATTACAGCATGAGCAAAATATTTCAGTCTCAGACTCAGCGATTCCTCTTTGTGTTGGTATAAAAACATTCACTGGAAGATGGGTCAAAACAGAAACTGCAGAGGCTGGGGCAATGACTATTCTATTATTACTGGTACCGTTTCCAAGAAGAAGATATACCGGTAAATTGAGGTTACTAAAGGGTAAAGACATTAATGTTGTGATATATACAGGTCTGTGGATTACAGTGCAACATTGATTTGCATAGACATGTGATGTTGTGTTTTAATGTCAAGTATTGTGTACTGCCTGTCCCCCGGGACACCATTCACAGACTGGATGTAACTTCTCAAGGAGGTCCTCATGGAGAGTAAGATGTCTAAACTTTAGACTCTAAAGGAATCAAAAGAGAGGGGTCCTACTTTCTAGAATTTTTTAAAAGCCTGTCTTTCATAAGAAGTTATCTGGAATTTCCATCCAAATGTAGTCTTACTAGGGTACCAAAAAAAATAAAATAAATACAACAATCTGGACTTAAGCACTTGTTTATAGAAGAGAAACGTTGTTCCTACTAATTCCTAATAAGATTTTAATCCCCTTGATAGGATTTAAAAATGCCGACTCAGTTTACATAAAATGTGCCTGTTCCCTAATTCTCAACCACCTTTTTTATTTAGAAATTCTTAAATTCTTCCCAGTGGAAATTAAATATTATCTCTTGCGTTATTCCTCCTCCAGGATTGTTTGAACAAACTGTAAAGTCCCCCATATGGAAATAATAGAAACCATCAATCATTTGTCATAGAAATTTGCCGAAAGTCTGACTTTTTCTCTCAGCTTTATTTTGTCAGCAAATTCTGTAAATGTTAAAGATTTTCTTTTTTTTTTTTTTTAGCCCTGGCCAGGAAACCGACACAGATCTCACAAACTAAATTGTGTATCAAAGTCTGACATGTAAAGAGGGCTTTCACATTCTGTGTCTTATTAGTAGACTTCAGCTGGAGTTTGTGAGCAACTGCTAATGCATTGCAGAACTGGCATGTGAAGCTGAAGACTACTGGACCAGTTGCTAAAAGGTTCCATAGACCATGCTTTGTGTTCCTTTAACTGACACAGCCAATTTAAGGCAGCATATCTACAAAAGAGACTAGAAAAAGAGCATGCTTTATTGCATTTTAACTTGGGGAGACATAATTATAATACAAACATTCATATCATCTTGATTTCCCCTGATATACTATCCAGAGTCAGTCCGAGAACTCTTTACTGTGTGATGTCAAAGCCGAAGGAAATCCAGCAGGACTAGAAATCTTTGTTGACAGCTGACGCGAAATACGTATTCATTCTGTCATCCAATATATACATATACACATACACTTACTGTTTAAGGTTAGGAAAATGCAAATCTAACATTCTTTTGTTTATTTGTAAGTGTAAAAGCATCAATCAACCCCATTTTAATCTCAAATAGGCCTAATTAAAAAGTGAGTTTAAAGTTCATTTTTATATCAATTTATATCAGTTTTATTCTTGCAGAATCTTATTTTTCTTATAATCACAAATCCTAGTGTGATTTACAGGCACTAAAAACAAAAACAGACAAAACAAAACAAAGGAAAAAAACTTTCCTTCTTCACATACACCCACACACACCCACACAGATGCTAGAAAATATTTTAGCCTTGAGTGGTATGCATTTCTTGTTGGTGTACTGTGTAACTTGATACAAACTATAACCGAGACACTGATTTGGAATTGTTCAAGCGTAGATAAACGGGATAAGAGCTTGATACCTAAATGGGGACAGTGTGTTTGCTGAACAGAAAGGGAGCTTCTCCTGCAGCCTCTGTCTGGCGCTAGAGCTGTGGACCAGCCATGTGGTACTGCTGCTTTGGAAAAGTGGTTCAGGGGGGTCGGGGTTGTGGGGGGTGGTATCCCGTTTTTACATTCAATGTGTGAGTTCTGAAGAATCTGTGTAAATATTTAACAGATAGAATGAGGTCAATGCGGTGCAGGCAGGAGATATGGGAATCCACTTGCGCAATTTGTGGTTAATTTAAACCGACCGGCTTAGCTGGCACTGGTGTAAAAGACCCTTTCTCACAGAGTTGCAATGGCAGTCAGAGAGGGATTGTGAAATTTATGATTTTTTATTTATTTTCAATTCACTAAAGGCCAACGTGCACAGACATAAATGCAGTACTTTATATATTAATGTTCTTTCTTTCTTATTCTTTTTTGTTACATATTCTCTAAGTGTTTGTAAGTGGGAACATTCATGAAGATAATTATTAAAAATTGTGTTAAATACCTTCACGATAACAACTCCATCTTGTGATGGTCTACCCAAACTGAAGTGCATATTCTAATTAAGCCCTAAACTCTTATATGATCTAATTGTACTTTAAGGCAGAGTAATAATACATTGGAAGAATTTGTGTGGGTCCTTAACACTTTGGTTTCTTGCCCATGGTTTACAATACCATCTCAAAAAAAGACAGACAACGTTTAAATTTAAAAAAAAATGTTATCCCCACCTGGAAAAATGGAAAGTGTGGATTTTACTTTTTCTCCATTTAATGAATGGCAATTCCATGAAATAAAACTGGGTTAGCATTTTCCATGGAACTCCTCTTTATAAATTCAACAGCCGGCTTTCAGCCCAGAGCAGAGTGGAATGGCAGTTTCGAGAATCCGGAAGAGATTGGAAGACATGTGGCTGAAAGGTGCAGGTCTACAAGACGTTTGACTGTTAATCTTGGTGCAGTGGGCAAAACTGCCGTTATCAGTCTGGCTGCCTGAGACCTTTATTTTTAAATTCCTAGATCCCACTTGATATGAAGGGATTTGACTCTTGCGTGCATAATATGAGCAAAAACCTGAAAACATCTGGAAGCCACGTCTTACTGGAAATTAGATTGATAGGCCAGTTCTCCTTAGAAAAATACACCTGTTGTGGTCAAAAAATAAAAAATAAAACTGTTTAAACTCCCATCCTTACAGCTAATGCATCTATCATTGTGCATCTAAAATATAAATCTTGCAATATAACAAAAACACCACGACCAAAAATAGTTCAAAGCCAAACATGAAATACATACAGCATGAGAGTGGCTTGGAAAATGTGACTGCCATCAATTCCAATCAGTCTGATAACTGTTTTTTTTTTTTACTTTCAACCATTAGAAGAGACCTCTAGGTGAAGAAACAGTCTTGAAGGGTAAATAATTTAAGACAATAATTTAAAATACCATCCATACCCTTGTTTCTGTTACAAACAGACTTTTCACTGATTTCTTTTGCTGAATATGTTTCATTATGTATGTAATTGTGTGATTTGGCTTTTATCATTTGTTCACTCTACAGGACCACCACAGCTGCTCAGAAAAACAGGGAACTCTACAGTCTGTTTCAGGGAAGTGACCGCAGATCAAGGCAATAATAGTATCCAAAATCTCACCACCAGACCAACCACAGGTGCTGCTCTGGGCTTTGACACACAAGGTTTTCAGTCTACACTGGAAACAGGCCATTTTATCCTTGCTTTGTTCATCTGTTGCATCCACTTGGTTTAACTTCACAAAGTAAGAACTCTTAGCTTCAATGAAACACACAACTTAACAAGTTTCTCTCTGTGTTGACTTTCAAGTACTATACGCAATATTCATGAATGTGAACGCAAAGTGACACAATCATCAACAACAGTAGCTTGCTGAATTAATGATTCATATTATGTAATTACAAAAATTCCTTTGACATTCTTGTTCCTAGCTGGCAAATTTAGTAATATTACAGACTTATAGCCATAACACTGAAATTTGTGATTGGATACAATGCCTAATTTGTTACCAACCTAAAGACATAGATACATTCTTGGCACAATGCTTTATAATAAAATAAGTAATTGAATACTAAAAAATAATTGTACCTAGACTGTGAGACTGTTCAATTCAGTATGCATTAATGGTTACACACAGAAATATCTGCATAGCTTCATGGCTGAACTATTCATCAGAGGGCTGAGGTAGTAGAGATTCACATTTGAAAACAGAAGAAATGCAGACATTTCAGGGTCTGTTTTAATACAAGGACAAAAGCATTTTTAGAAAGACAATTCAAATAATCTAACAAAAACAAACGAAGAGCACAACTATCATTTGACAGCATGGAACCTTTTTTCTTGTCTACTGATTTTTTTTGTATTTATTCTTTTGACCTGCAGCGGTAAAAAACAAAAAACAAATAAACTGTATTGATCCTTTGCCTTTTAGGGAGCTGGCGAACAGTGAGATATAGAAAACTGTGATAGAACACCTGCTTGGAATTAAAGCTCTGAAGAAGACCTAAAGGCCAAAAGCCTACATGTGTGGGACTCATGTGTTCATTTTTGCAGATTCTGCAATGGTGAGCTAGAGACTGGTTCCTTCTTCCATGTGAAGCTGCATATCATTCAGAGTATTGCTAATCACATGCGGAAAGGACAGTATGTTTGTCCTTAGGATTCAGCACGAACTCCTGTAAAGAAATGCTCACATCTATTAGACAAATACAGGGAAACATATGGGGGGAAAAAAAACATCCCAAGATATGTGAAGAATGTTTCCTAATGTGTGTGCCAGCATGTGACCCAGACTCAAAGTTGTCTGTGAACTTTTGGTCTTTCAAGATGGTATTAAGTCCTTGGTCAAATTACGTATGTAAAAGCTTTCATCAAGGAACGCATTTAAAAATTAAAAATAAAAGACATTTTCACAGCATTCTTCAGGTTAAATAAAACGAGAGTGTCCACATAGTCGCAGAAAGCCAAAGCGGGTAAAAAAAACTTGCTTCTTCGTCAGAACAGACTAATGTGGGACATTCCCCTTTAATCATAAAAACAAAGCTATTTTCCAAAGAATGTTAATTGAAAAATCAACCACAGATATTAGATGCCATAGAACATTAAAGTGAATGCACAGCATATTTTAATTAGGTCAGCTTCAGCACTATTTGAATTGAAAGATCAAACAGACTGGAAACAACAGAAAGAAAAGGTGAATTCTTTCCCTCATGCCAGGTTAAGAAATGCTTTGTTCTGGAACCTAGGGGTATGCAGGCTTAGAATATCTGAAAAAATGATAACAGAGTGGTCAATCACCACCAATTAGAAAACATTTCCATGATCAGGTAGACATGTTACACGTGAAAGAAATGTATCCAACATAGGGCTGCAACAAACGACTATTTTGATAATCGATCAATCTGTTGATTACTACTCCGATTAATCGATTAATCGGATACAAATAATTCCAGCATTAAATGCAAGTGTTTTATTAAAGTTTTGAGTTTTTCCTCATCTTGCGTAATACTCTCTTTAAAACAACTTGAGATGGCAGTTATAAAAACAATAGAAAACGTGCAAAAAATAAAGGGATTTATTTGCATATAGTGTATATATTAACAGGTGTTTTTACATTGATCTCAAAACACAAAGCTGTTTTACTCTTCAGTTTGAAAGGTACTAAACTCTTTTGATAAATAATGAAAAATAAAGTAAACATTAAATTCAGTATTTACAGGCTTTTCTACATCAAATAGCTTCCACGACAGTCCAATACTGGACTATGAAGGTAGATTTCTTGTTCCCTGAAATGAGAGACAATAAGAGTATGCATATAGCACAATATTTAAATTTACATGCACACTGGATGATGCATACGATCATAACTTGCATGAAAAGAGAAAAACACGAGTGTGTTCATATTCCCTTTTCCTCCTCGCACACTGACTGTGAAACGAGTTAGATTCGATCTGATTTGATGTGCGTTAAAAATGACATCGGACAATGAAACACGAGAGGAAGACATGGATTGGAAAAGCTTATGATCTGCGTGTTTAATCACGAATAACTATACAACAGAGCAAATCAATATAGAACGACAATATATGGCAAGTTATCGCAGAGGAGCTGGGCAGGAAAGGTACCTACTGTCTGATGTAGCAAGAATTCTATAAAATGGTTAAACACAGATAAACAACAACAAAGTGACTTACATTATTTACAAAGATTTACACTTTTAAATAAATAGCTTAACATTGAATCATGCACTCTGCTTTTGTGTCTTTATGGTGAGGTGTAGTTTATGTTGCAGAGCACAATTTTAATAGGTCTATGTTTAAAGAATTACCACACTTTTGACGATTAAGTTCGAGCAATGATGGAGCCACCATCATTGGGGATGAATGTAAACAGTGCAACGCATTGATGCAGTCCACGCAAATTGACATATCTGGTACACAATCCCAGACTTTTTAACACACCGAGACCTACACCTTCCCCTACTTATCTCATGGCTCTTCAGTATCCCTTTCGGATGCAATTTAAAATAATTTCTCTGCATGATACAGAAGAATCCTGTAAGCTTGGCAAATTTGACAAGTTTGCTAACTATCCCAGAGTCCAGAGCATTAATATAGATTAGAAAAAGCAAAGGCCCTAGTACTGATCCCTGTGGAACTCCACTAACAACCTCACTCCAGTTAGAAGCGACTCCTCTAATCAACACCCTCTGTTTCCTATACATCAACCAGTTCATAATCCATCTACTTAAATTACCCTGAATGCCTACAGCTTCCAATTTGAGGATCAGTCTTTGGTGTGGAACCTTATCAAAAGCTTTCTGAAAATCTCATATGCTTTCACATGATCTACAGCTGCAGTTGCATGTTCAAAAAATTATAATAAATTAGTAAGACATGATCTGCCTCTTCTAAACCCATGTTGACTATCTCCAAGAATATGGTTTTATTAAGATGCTCCTCTATTTTCTGTCTAATGATTTTTTCCAGCATTTTACAGGTGATGCAGGTGAGACTGATTGGTCTGTAATTTCCTGGCTCAGTTTTGTCCCCTTTCTTGTGGATTGGTATGACATTTGCTGTCTTCCAGTCAGTTGGCACATCTCCTGTTCTAAGTGTCTTTAGGAATATTTGATTTAGCGGCCTAAACATAATCTCCCTCATTTCTTTAAGTACTGTTGGAAATATACCATCTGGCCCAGGTTATTTGTTTGTTTTTAATTCTGCTAGTCCCTTTAGTACCTCCTCCTCATTTATCCTGATTTCTCTTAGGATTTGCCTGGACTGATTGTTAACCTGTGACATGTTATCTGTCTTTTCTTTTATAAAAACCTCTGTGAAATACTCATTTAGAACATTTGCTACATATTGTTTGTTTTCCAAGATACTTCCATTTTTGCCCTTTATCTGTTTCACTTCCTCCCTTATTGTCCTCTTGCTGTTGTTGTATTGAAAAAAGCTTCTTGCATTAGTTTTAGCTCCAAGAGCTATGTTTCTTGCTATTTACCTCTTTGCTTTCCTGATCCCTTTCTTAAGATCTGTTTGCAGCTCAACATATTCTTTGTATTTTGTTTCGTCTCTGTCCCTTTTGTATACGTTATACAACATTTTCTTCCTCTTGATATTTGTTTGCATACCTCTATTAAACCATTTTGGCCAGCTTTTTGGTCCTCAATTTGCTAAGTTTTGGTACAAATTTCTCCTGAGCCTCAAGTAGTATATTCTTAAAATATACCCATCCATTTTCAACTGAATCTGTATCCAGTGTGCTCCAGTCTACCTCTTCTAAGTGCCACCTCATACCTTCAAGGTTTGCTTTTCTAAAATTGTAGACCATTGTTTTAGACTTGGGCCTTGTTTTTTGAAAGAATGCCTCAAAGCTAATCATATTGTGATCACAATTTGCGATTGGTTCTCTAACTAGTGTCCCTCTGACTCTGTCTTGGTCATTTGAAAATATCAAGTCAATGCATGCACTCTCCCTGGTTGGTTCCCTGACAAATTTAGTTAGAAAGCAGTCATTTACCATCTCAACCATCTCTATTTCTGCATCTGTAGTCCCAACCGGGCTTTCCCAGTCTATGTTTGGGAAATTGAAATCCCCCATTATAGCCACATCCTTGCAACATGCAGTCCTGATTACACTGTACAATGCAACATCTTGCTGAATGTTGGGTGGTCTGTAACACACTCCTACCACTAATCCTCCACATCTCTTGTCCAAAAGTTTCACCCACAAAGATTATGTTCCGTTACTGGGATTTCATTTAATTCTTCTGCCTCAATGTCATTTTTCACATTAAATGCTACCCCACCTCCTCTTTGATTTTGCCTGTCTCTCCTAAACTGTGTGTATCCTTACAACTTGTATTCATCCCCATCGTTTTCTGTAAGCCATGTTTCTGTCACTCCTACAACATCATAGTCACACACCAGCACTGTGTGTATACTCCTGGCATTGAGGTACAAACATTTCAGGACTTTCCTACTAGCGGGTTCCCTTTGTTTTCTTTCCTTAGAGGAACATCTCCCATTGTCAGAGCTCCCTGCCCCCCTGGTCCCTAGTTTAAATGATTCTCAATTTCTCTGCCCACATGCTCTCCCAATGCATTAGCCCCCCTTCTGTTTAGATGTAGACCGTCCGGTTTGTACAGGTCCCATCTATCCCAGAAGAAAGGCCAATGTTCCATAACTACAATATACTACAGTTAACCATCATAAAGGCTGGACTCTGCACATGGCTTTACCTTTAGATGTGGGAAGGACAACGATCCAGAGCCAGAACCATACTGATCTGTCCATTTCAAAGAAATCAAATTTACTTCAAGCTTATTACATTGTCCACACATTCTATGTACCAGAATTCAGAGATCGAGAAATATGCCATGAGGTCACACAGGTGCTAAATCTGGAGCTGCTTTGCTGGAAGTCAATGGGCAAATTCAGAAAAGTCACGAAAATCATTAAAAACATATTTGTATGCAAATTTAGGCCGCATGTCCCTATTTTTCTGAAAGAGCCATCAGTTTGTAGCAGGGAATAAAATTAACACCCGCCACCCGCCAAATGCAGATAGATTTAGCCAGTGGCGGGTAAATCTGTCAATTTTACCAGCCACTTTTTCGGGTAGCCAACAAGTGTACAGGAACTCAACTTTTAGTTTCTCATACAATATTTGTCGGTATGATTCAAAATAGGAATTAATTTGTTGACATTGGAGTGTTCGTATGTTAGTTGATTTGGCAAATCACAATATCATGTTTTTTTGAAAATATATGGCATCTGGACAGTCTTTGGTCCAGGAGGACAGATTTAATGGCGAGCAATGAAGCAGAAGTAAGGTGGTTAAGGATGTGGAAAAATAATGACTCTTAATTACTTTTCATAGTCATAATCAGACTTTTTAATTACCTGGATCAAAGTGTTTCAGAATTATAATATGACAGAAAAGGAAAGCGGAGCAACAAACACATGAATACACACACTACACTACTGCTCTTTATTCTGTATTCGCTGGAACTCGAGCGCACAGTTGTGTTTCTGAGTGTAGAGCAGCAGTCTGAGTGTGGTGTGGAGAGGAAAAGCCAATCGTTTAGTCAAGTAGACTGTATAAATTAACTAGATCTCATACATTTTGTATTTCACTGTGACCAGAAAACATTGCCACAAGGACGCTAATTTAAGGCATTTTCATTGCAGCTCACATTGCTAAACTGGTAATTGAATGAAAATGTATAAAAAAATGAATGTTTTGCTGCATAGCGGAGATTCTGCTGAAGAGAAACGTGCAGTTTGTTCACATTGCATCTTTGCTGGCGTGCGGTATTG